>NC_056733.1:1621879424-1622041924 GCF_019279795.1 Protopterus annectens | reverse complement strand
AAGTTGGTTTACAAAGTCCATTGAACTTGTGGGAGAAACAAAAAAATATAGGTTTTGTAAAACAAAATTTGAAACAGCTGCACACCTCATTTCTGGTTGTGACATAATAATGGCAGGAGGACTGTATACTGAAAGGCATAATAATATGGCAAGACTGTTGCACTGGGGATTGTGCAAACATTATGGTATTGAAGTAGCTGAAAAGCACTGGAAACATGAGCCACAAAGCATCATAGAAAGTGATGAAGTCTACATCACATGGGATCATCCACTGCCAACAGTTCAAAAGATAGATGCTAAAAAAACAGATATAGTGGTCCAAGAAAGGAAGACAAAAGTAGCATTGATCATTGAAATCATCACACCCAGTGACTACAGTGTATTGCATACAGAGAGACACAAAATTATAAAATGTCAGGATAGTTATAAAATGGCAGACAGAAATGAGAGCAATGTGGAAGAAAGATACCCAGATAGTTCTAATAGTAGTAGGGGCAATGCATCTTATAAAAAAGAATCTACAATCGTATTTGGATATGTTACCAATACATGTAACTCTGTATGAATTGCAGAAGGAGTCATTACTACTGGGCACATTGCGGGTGCTGCGAAGAGCACTTCTGGCTGACATCAAAGACTGAAACAATACTAATTTAATGAACTTTAATCATACTTTGACTTAGGAATGGGGTCTATTTCCATCACGGTATTAGAAACCCAAAACATTTGGAGAAATTAAAAAGAAGTCATAATTCACAAAGTTCCCATATGACAGCAGATTATTCTTCATTACCCTCTTGATAACTGTAAGCTGTGCATTAATTGGACTATATATATATATCGTACTATTGAACGAAAGCTCAAACAACTGAAACCACATTGGCCTAACACACGTTAGCGAAAGTGCTTTTCACTGAAAAAGCACTTTCATCAAAGCGTGTTAAAAAAAACTAGAAAACAACAAAATAAAAAAAAAAAAACACAGTACTCACGTTTACACTAAGCCCAGCAGTACAAAGGGCACCACAATAATGTGGCAGAAGGCAAGAACTCAGAAGATTTTGCCATAAGTTGAGTACTTCCATTTAGCCTCAGATGCAGATGGTGCTCAATGCCAGATATTGTGTAAATGCAGAGGATGAAGACTAATGACACAGAAGGGAGAGGATACATAGACATGGTGAGAGGGAGGGTGGAACCAAGTAGCTTATGACAGAAGCAGGATAATTTTGTCTCATAACAACACATAAGCATATTATTGTACACATAAAATTGTCAGTAACACTTAGCTAATGCCTGGATTAGAAACCCTGAAAGGAGTCAAAAATCTGTTTATACATGTGAGCATTATTTTTGCACATCACAAAGGAATTCCTACTTCACATCATTTAAATAACACAGTTGAAAGACACTGATTAGTTACTAAAGCAGAAGGGATGAAGAGAGAGAGAGAGAGGGAGACAGGAACAGCAACAATATTTTTGTTGTATATGTAAGACCATCTGTATGGTGTGTTACTCTTACTTATAACCTCATTATTATGCTGTCATGCTTTGTACAATAAAGTGCTTGCTATATGAAGCAATAAGGGGTAGGAGAGTGCAACCAACATTAAGACGTAAGCAGGATAAGGTTGGCTTTCCAAGTTGCCCTTTTGGGGCTGCAGAGCTTTTGCAAATCATGTCTTGCTGCACTATGCAAATGGTATGTTAATGAAATGTTGTAAATGGAGAGAAATAACTATATGATAGGAACATGATCACGTATTAATAATTTGATCTACAGCTATAATCAAAGTCATGATGCTGTGCAAAAATATCAGTCTACAGACAAGGGAATTATCTTAACATGTTATCTTAACATGCTATATAGGAACTTCTAGTTCATTACATCCTGCAGTCTAAGAACTAAACTGTTTCACTGTACTACCTTTAGTATGCCTTTACTCTGTATTTCCATAGAGCAGCAGATTTAACCACATTTGCATGAAAGTAACTGGACTACCGCAGCTGAAATTAAAATCTTCAGCTTTTGCCATAGGAAACTGAACAGTGTTCACCATCACTCAGTATTAGTGCATTATGCCAACGTCTGCACAAATGTTGAGGATAAAAAGTAAAGGTTTTTCCACGGGGCATTTCTGGCCATGTGTGTTGTTTGTGATTATATTTTTTGACCAGAAATGTGTGAAAAGGGAGTTGATGGGGGAGTAGTGAGACTGGGGGGTGGCAAGCAGAGGGTAGGACACAGGGCAAAGAATACAGGAATGTGCAGGAAGGTGGTGGGAGAGCACTTGCAGAAGGGTGGTGGGAGAGTACTATAGCTATCTACTTCATCAGAACATAATGTAGAATTGTACAAAGAATTTCATGTCTTTGGCAAGTCACCACACTAGAAAAATGTGACAGCAGCAGAATACTGTATATCCAATTGGACCAAATCAAGTGGGTCAAGAAGACACATAGAAGTAGAGAGCATTGGGTGTATTGTATTAGGTGTGACAAGTGCCCATTTTCTATATTTTTCTAAAGAGAGAGGGATGTTGGGAAAGGGTCAGGTTGGTAAGGTAGGTTAGGAAGCAGGTGCTGCCATACAGGACATACTAGACTGACAGGGATGGTGCTGGACACAAAACACTGGAAGACACTATGACTGTGGACAGGTGGGGGACATTGAAGACACAGCCATGTCCAGCTTAAGTACAATGAGAATCTAGTCCTCCCTCTCAAACCTGTCATCACTTTCTCCTGTGTCAGTTGTCTGAGTCAGTGCTGGATGTAGCATCAATTTAGCAATGTGGAGCAGGATCTTTTTAACCATGATGATTCAGGCACAGAGGCCTCTCCATTATATTCTCAACCATCCCCATCAGCTCCTCACAGGTGACAAAATTGCCTCCTCCATTTGTACTACTAGTGGAGGGTACTACTGCACCAGTAACAGGGGCAGAACAACCTAACGCAGGTAGGGCAGGTAGGACAGGGTTTGCGGAGGCAACACTGACAGGTTCTGAACCCAAAATGCTAGGTTTCTATGTTGCCATCAGTGGAGGCATGGTGGGCCGAATCACAGTGGTAAGTCTACCTCTCTGCGCTGTTGGTCATTTTGTTTTCAGAAGCAAGATATGTAGATAGCAAAATTTTAAGCCATTTAAAAAAAACTGAGAGATAGGGTGGGGGAGACAAAAATAGAATTACATCACTGGCGTTACATTATTTATTTATTTTTAATACAGTTTTTTCAATACATAAACAAATATGATAAATAATTATTGTACATTTTTGCCATATCCAGATATGATGGGAAGGTATTAATGTGTCATAAAATAAACAAATCTGACTGTTAGGATATGAGAAATAGCAGCCTTTAGTTCCATATGACATATTGGATATATGCACTGACATATAATAATTGCGCTTACCATAACTGAATTGTTCCTACCATTCATTATTACTGTTAATATTTTAGAAATACTATCCTATAACAAAACCTAATTGCTTTTTATGGGTATTGAACTACACAGAGTTAACCTCATGCTGTTATTGCTTAATGCAAGCAGCAAGAGATATTGGAGAAGGCATGCATGCTTGACATCAAGCTGCAGGTATGCCTGTTCAAGATGCTATGGAATGAGGGACTGAGATTACTTGTCTGACATGCATTGGACCTGAGATGTACTTACCTTGTGCCTCTCTGAGGCGAGTTAGTCTCTCCTGGTGCACCTCATGGTTTAATGCTATTTCCCCTGCACCTGTACATTCGAGAAAAAGAAAGGAACATATATGAAAAGCATAACAAATAACTGTCTTGGCTGTTTAATGCTTGCTATATCATTTACTGTTGACAAGTCAGTATACTTAAACAACTGAGGGGGTGCTTGCAGACTTCATTTCATCCTCCCACTTGCTTAAGAGTTCCTGCTTGCACTTTTTCAGGTCACTATAGTGGTGACAACATTGTTCCTCAATGCATGGAATGCCAGTTGCACTGGAGACAGCCTTGGGCAAGCTATTCCAGCCTCAGCCTTATACTGCATCCTGATATAACACCCCAGCAGCAGCCTATGACTGTAGGGTTTCATGAGGCATGCCACAAAAATCCTGCACTCTTCGACAACCCACCTTTGTGCTCTGAATTTACACTATTCTCTCTATCAATAGCCATGTCTGCAGAAGTAAAGCTAACAATATTTGTCCGAATTGGTGCAAAATTCAGATCTCACATGTAACAGTGCATGCACAAAGATGCAAAGCCTTGCCAGTTGCATTTGCACAATTGCAAGCATATGGATTCTTTGGCAAACACACTGGTAGTACTTATATCAAAAAGGAATAAAGGTGTGAATCATGGCAGTGAGATTTGTCATGTGTGATGCTCAACCTATTGACACATGTTCCAGTGTTCAACAATGAAATGCTTAATGGATTGTCTCATAATCTTTGGTGTTTGAAAGCATAAATAGGATGAATTGTGACATATTTTGATGTTGGGAATAACACACTGTTGACATTGTGAGCCACCATCTGGGAATCAACTCTGTGGGATAAAGAATGCAAAAATTGAAACTTAGCGTATTATTTCTTTTTGCCAGAGGAGAGCTTCCTTTTAATTATGTTAATTAGAGATATACTAATTTCAGAATGAGTGGAGATATACTTCAGAGAGGCCTGTATGTGTGTGAATGATTTTAAGTAGTCTTGAGAATGCATTTCTAAGTAAAAGACAGTTTTTCTGTTTGTAAATATATTTCAGATGGGTGGAGTCACATGGCATAAGTAATACACACTGGGGTATATTACTGATATGGATATGTTATTTTTATGTCTATTTATACTTATATTTTTATACACAGCTTGTTTATAGTACCGCAACAGTTTCATGTATGTATTTCACTTATTAGATAAGAACAGCTTGACTTTGTTAGAGTTCATTAGAGCTTAGCAAAAAGATGGCAAATGTTTCTTGTAATCATTTAGCCTTGAGAGAAATTTAGGTATTCTCTAGAAGATAAGACTGCTTAAAACGAAAATATTAACCTGTCAAATGCAAAGCAGTAAAGTATAAATGTCCTTTTTATCTGGTTAGTCCTTACACCATTGGACATGTGTGTTTATATGTAATCAAAAGTTGGAAAGCTTTGAACTTTATATGAAGTAATGTATTCTTTTTTTCTAAATGTAAGACATAATAGGTGTTGCATCTGAATATACAGTGGGATTTCTCTGTATGTAGAGATATTCTAGTAGTGATTCTTTATAATAAAATGTGTTTTCATCTGGAATCTTTGACAGTCTGTGTTTGGATTTAAACAGCTGCATTATATTGTTTGCTAAAAGATAAACCTTTATTACTTTACATACATACTTCACAAGACATACTGTCCTAACCATATAGTTAGGGTATGTGATGAGTCATGATGATTATAACAAAACTGTGTCAATCATGCACATGCAAGTATATTTCAAACTGAATATCATCCTTGTCATGTTTAACAAATTGTATATACGTTATCTTGAGATTATATGTGAAGCATTAATGATATATGCTAAATAGAAAAGTTTAGTTATGCAAGAATTACTGATACATTGCTTACAATAAACATGTTTTTCATTCTAATTTGCACTGAGTTTTATATTCCTAATCAAAATGTTGTGAAAAATGGGATTCTGACACCCTTTGCAAATTTTACTTATTTATTTTATTTTACATTTAGTCTGACTGGACACGGGTCCTTTTTCAATGGAGGCCCGGGGAGAAAAGCTCCTAATACAGACTATAACTTTTCATCTGTCAGTTTTCTTTACATCAAACATTTTAAATACATAGTAACAGTACACATTAATATGATAGTCATTAACAAATGCAAAAGCTCGATACATTTACATAAAGTATATAACTGCTGACCTACAGCAATTTATTTATGTCCTAATTTGTGAATAATTACATATTTATTATACCATGCCTCAAAGCTAAGGATATACTATAGCAATAACCCATGCCTGGGTGTGGGTAATGCTGGATTTACCCATGGTTGGTGTGGTTTGGTCACAAGGGCGAAGCCCGAGTGGCCAAACAAAGACAACCGTGGGTAAATCCAGCATTACCCACACCCAGAAGTGGGTTATTGCTATTATACAATGACATTATTTAAGAAAATAATACTTACTTTTCTTAAATAATGGCATTGTATAATGCCTCATTGCTGCCCTTCCGCAGCTGTCTAGTATTCTGTGGCAGTTCTGATGTACTGCTCATGCATATGCTTACGTAGTACATCAGAGCTATGGGTGGAAGCAACAGAGAAAGCAAGATCTCTGTTGCTTTTTACAAAGTGTCTCGTTATGTTAAAAGTGTTTAACATAGCGAGACAGCTTTAAAAAAAGCAACAGAGAATCTCTGTTGCTTTTTTTAAAGCTGTCTCGCTATGTTAAACCCATTTAACATAGCGAGACAGCTTTAAAAAAGCAACCGAAGATTTCCGTTACTTTTTTTAAAGCTTTCTCGCTATGTTAAACTCCTTTAACATAGCAAGACAGTGTCTAAACAGCAAAGGAGATCTTGCATTCTCCATTGCTGTAAAAAAAGACTTATACTAATGGAAAAAGTCCGGCCGACCGGATCTTTTTCCATTAGTATAAGTCTGATTTACAACGTGCATGCTGACCAATCAGCGTGCACGTTTTGGAATATTAATGGGGGGGTCATTGTATAATAGAAGTTAATATAAAAGGAAGTGTGTGGGGGTTAATGAAAGTAGAAGAGAGAGATGAAAGAGTACATTAGTGAGGGAGTGCAGGACCTCAAGGCTAAGGATATAATAGAAGTTACTATAAAAGGAGGTGTGAGGGGTTAATAAAAGTAGAAGAGAGAGAGGAAAGGGTATATCCATGGACGAGTAATGTACTGAGAGGGAGGGAGCTGGAAGTGAGCAGCAGGTAGTATAAAGATTAATCAGGTTTGTCACAATTGTAGAGCCAGGTTGCAGTAGGTGGATTTTAAGGCTAAGGATGTAATATAAATTGGCATAGGAGGGTGGGGTGTGGGGTTAGTAAGAGTTGGATAGAGAAGGAATGGGGTACATTAGTGGGAGTAGCAAACTGCTGGGAGAGAGGGGAATTTGTGATAGAGCAGTAGGACGTATAAGAGACTAATCAGCATTGTCACAGTTACAGAGCCATGATTGCTGTAGGTAGGATTTTAAGGCCTTTTTGAGGGAGGCAATAGAAGTTGTGGGTGAGATGTTGGGGGGAAGGTTGTTCCAATGTTTGGCAATAGCGTTGCTATAGAAGGATATACCTGAGGAATTATTGGCTTTGGTTACATTTAATAGGATTTTTTGATTGGATCTCAGGACTCCAGTTTTAGTGCTTGGGTGTAGTATGTTTTGTAGAGCAGAGTTTTTTTTCAGGGTAGTGAAGTAGTTTGTGGATTAGTGATTGCAAAGAATGAGGTGAGGAAGTTCCAGTCAATTGAATATTTTGGGGAAGTGCAGTGGTGTGTTCTGTGAAGGGTACTGGTTGCAAATTTAGCAAATTTATTATAACATGCTTGCAACTAGGAAAGGTCAGATTTTCTAAGACTGGTGAAGATTGGTGAGGCGTACAAAAGAGTGGAGATGAGCTGGATGAGTGCAATAGTGCCTCTGGTGGAGGAAGTTATGAACTGTTTGTTTCTGTATAGTATGGCAAGTTGTTTTATGTACTTTATGGCATTTGATATATGTATGTCAAATTTCATGTTGCTGTTGATTACAACACCTAGCAGTTTGGTGTGATTGACAGGTGATACGACTGTGTTATTAGTGGAGGTGATGTTAAATGTAATGTTATGAGTAGAATGTTGTGTGCATGGAAAGATAAGAAGCTGAGTTTTATTGAGATTTAGTATAAGTTGTGATTCAGAGAGCCATCTTTCAACAGCTAGAAAGGAGGATTGTGTTTGCTGTTTTAGTGCCTGTGGAGAGGAGGAAGCACAGATTAGTGTGGAATCATCTGCATATTGAATGACATAAGCATGACGTGTGGCAGTATGTAGGTTATTAGTGAAAACAGAAAAGAGCAGTGGTCCAAGAATGGAACCCCGTGGGACTCCTACTGACACTGGTAGTAATGGGGAGAGTTCCTGGTGCCATCTGACTGCCTGTTGTCTGTCTGTTAGGTCATTTCTAAACCAGGAAATGGTGGCTGAGCTTAAATTTAATTCTGAGAGTGTTGATGAGTTTATCATGATTAACCATGTCAAAGGCCTTGGCAAGGTCTAAGAATATAGCTGAGACATATTTTCTGTTGTTCCTGTGGTTGTTGACTGTCTGTGTAAAAGACATAAGGGCTGTGGTAGTGCTATGTGATGATCTAAAACCATGTTGTATATTTGTGAGTAGATTATGAAAGTTTAAGAATGTCATGATTTATGTGTGGAGACTCCTTTCAAGGATTTTGGAGAGGGGATGAGTATGGCGTTTGGTTAGTAGTTGGTTAATTCATTGGAGTTGCCCCCTTTGAGAAGTGGTGTAGGAAATTTTCCAAAGGTGGGGGACTAGGTTTTCAGTTATAAAGCGATTAATGAGAATTGTTACAGGACATGCAAATGCATTAGCTGCATTCTTTAAGAATTCAGCCAGTAGTCTATCTGCAGAGAGAGAGAGGTGGGTTTTAGTTTATTAAGCAGCTTTTTAATAGTGGAGATGGGGACAGGTTGCAGTCAGAAGCTTGGTTCAGTATTATTATTTTTGTGACCTGGTAGATGTATCAGGCTTTTGAGAGTTACCTAGAGCTAGGATAGAATCAGTAAAGAACTTTTTGAACTGAGTTGCTATGTTAGTTGAGCTATCAGTGGTTGCAGGGCAGGGGTGCCAGCCTTACCTGGGTGGAATACTTTGTTGATGGTTGCCCACATTTTTTTAGGCTTGGTTTGATATCTACTTTGTATATTATGATAGTAGTTTGTTTTGTCACCTTTAATCATTTTCTTTGCTTTATTTCTAAGCTCAAGATATTTTTGTTTGTCAGTAGGGGTACCGGTTTTCTTCCAGTTTACCCAAGCTTTGTCCCTGTTATGTAGTAGAAATCTAGTCTCTTTTGATAACCAGGGGGCATAGTTAGCTTTAATTCTAATGGTCCTGGAGGGTGCATGGTGGCCTAGTATGTTGAGGAATGCTGTGTTAAAGTAAGATATGGTGTCATCTAGATTGAGTATACTCAAGGGGTACCATATGCAACTTTCTAGAGTGTCAATAAAATTGTTGGGATTAAAGAATTTCTTACTATGTATTTGATGATAGGTGGTGATTTTTGCTAGATAGGTTTGACTTCTGATTAAATAAGTTGGTAAGTGGTCACTCCGACTTTCTGGGAGAAAGCCTAAGATATTAATTTTGTGTGGTCTGTTTGACAATATCCAACTGAGTACTGATTCTCTCTTTGTTGTTTTATCAACTCTAGTTGGGGCTTGGATAAGTTGAGAAAACCCATGGAGGTTGATGAAGTTGGTAGGTTTGGAAAAGTTGCATGTTAGCCAATCAATATTGAAATCTCCTAGCATTATAATTTCATGAGGTAGTGAGTTAGAGGCCCAGTGAAATAGATTTTCTGTGGTGTCTGTGTTGTTACCTGGTGGAAGGTAGCAGCCAATTAAGTTTATGTTTTATTTAGTATTCAAATGTAGTTTAGTAATTATAACTTCTGCTGCTGCTAATGCAGGTAATGGAAGGTCTACTATTATAATGTTTATTAGGCTCTTAAATAAAACAGCAACATCTCCACCTTTTTTGTTAGTTCTAGCTTTACACAGTAGGTTATAGCTTGGAGAAGTTATTTTGTTAGTTGTATCAAGTTTTAGTCATGTTTCAGTGAGCAAAACAATATCAGGAGAGTAGAGGGAGAGGTGTGTATGCAGTTCTGAAATCTTGTTTGTGATACTTTTAATGTTTATGTTAAGCAGAAGCAAGTCAATGGATTTTTTGGGGTGGTGTGAAAGGATATAAGTGGAGTTTTATGTTGATGGGTTTGTTAGGGCCAGGGTTATGGTGCACATCTCCACAAAGGGCTAGTTTGGAAGCAATTTGCACTATGGTGTGGAAGATGTTAGTAATATATAAGTGGTATGTTATGGATGGCTTGTTAGTTTGGTATGTTGGCAATGGGGTGAATGGGATATGGTGAAAGAGACCTATGTGAAAGATGGAGGGTAAATTTGACGGTTTAAAGGTGTTGTGCCAGTAATGTTAGTGTTAGTAGTAGCATGATGAGGTGGAGGTGTGGGATTAGTGCGACTGTATGATGTAATATGTGCAAGTAGTACAAGGGTTAAGAATGTTAAGACATTAAATAGAGTCATAGTTAACTTAAATTAAGCTGGGCTTAGTGTACTGAAGCCAAGGTTGCATTTTAGAGATATCTGTGCGGTGGTGTTAGTGATAGTGTGTGAGATTAAGTCTTAGGTAGTAGAAGGAAGAATGGGGAGTGTGCGTAGTAATAGGTTCATAGGTTCATAGGTTCATACTAGGCTATCTGCCCTAGGGCATTTATAAGCCTAGCCAGAGTGTGTATGGCTTTCGCCACCCATTTTAAATTAATTCTGCTATGCCCTTTTTCGAGGTTAGTATACTGTGCTTCTGTCTAACAGTGACACAGAAGTGATACCCGGGGTAAACCTACGATCTCCCATCCACTCATCAAGATTCCTCTTGAAGAGAGTCAATGAGGGACTCTGCCTAACCTGGACTGGGATTTTATTCCAGAGTGAAGGGAGCCTATGGGTTATGAATCTGTCCCTCCAGCATGTCCTATTTATTTCAGTGCTGAGGTTTAAGTCCCTCGAGCGTAGCTCGATGGGATTTGGATTTTCTGAGGTGCAGCATGTCCATTAATTCCGGGTTGGACATGGCTTTATAAGTCAGGCACAGATCGCCTCTGAGCAGGCGGTATGCCACTGAGTAGAGCTGGAGTTTCTTTAACCGGGCAGTATACGGCATCTTTTTGAGCCCCTTGATCCTCTTGGTGAGGTACTTTTGGGGTCTTTCCAGTTGCTGCAGGTGTCTGGTAAGGTACATCCCAAAAGGGGCATTGTACTCAATTATGGGCCTGATGAGGGATGAGTAAAGAGGCACGATGACCTCCCTGATCTAGATGTGAATCCCTTCATGATTAGGTGGGCTATATAAAATGTTTTTCTAACCACTTTGGCCACGTGGTTGTCAAATGAGAGATTGCTATCAACTTGGGTCCCCAGGTCCCTAATTACTTCTTCTGTACTTAATGGATTACCACCTATGTGGTAATTTGTGGGCACTTTGTTTTTGCCAAAGGGGATGACTATACACTTTTTGGCATTTAGCTTGAGGCCATGGCTCTGGCACCAGTTGTCTGTTTCTATGAGGCCCTTTTGGAGGATGCTTGTGTCAGCTGGAGAGTCTATTATGGTGCCCAGTTTGCAGACATCTGCGAACTTGGTCAGCCACAGTCCTTCCATGTTGGCCTGTACCTCCGAGAAATATATACCGAACAAGAGAGGTCCCAGGACTGAGCCTTGTGGGACGCCACTTGTAACTGGTTTGGAGTCTGACATGGCTCCAGCTATTCTAACAATGTGGGTTCTGTCCTTGAGCCAGTTTGCAACCCATCTAGTGACATAGGGGTTTATATTTAAGCTGGTGAGCTTATCTATAATGCCCGAGTGGGGTATTGTATCGAAGGCTTTGCGAGGTCCAGGTAGGCTGTGTGGACCACCTTCCCCTTGTCAATGGCCTTGGTGACTGTTTCAAAGAAATTGACCAGGTTTAAGAGGCAGAATCTGCCCTTAACAAAGCCGAACTGGGTAGGATCCAGTGTCTGTAGGTCCCCAATATCTTTATTTATAAGGTCCATGATGATCCTTTCCATAGCTTTGCAGACCAAGCTAGTGAGACTTATGGGGCGATAGTTTCCAGGATCCGTTGAGGCACCACCTTTGTGGAGAGGGACCACTGTTGCTGTACGCCACTCTTTGAGTACATATCCTGTAGTAAGGCTGAGATTGAACAGTAGTTTTAGGTTTGGGTTTAGCACTTCTTGGAGTTCATGTAGGACGCAGCCCGGGACACCGTCTGGTCCCATTGATGCTGTGTTTCTTGCTTTGGAGAGGGCAGCTCTTACCTGATCATCTGAGATGTCAGGGGAGCAGCACTCTGCTGGGATAGATATTAGCCCTTTTGGTGGGGGGGGGTTTGCGCTGAACCTGTCAGCTAGGATGTTGGCAATGTCTGTGGGTTCGGTGTATTTTTTTGTCATTTTGGACTAATTCTGAGCATATCTGGGAATTCCCACCCAGGTTCCTAACAAAACTAAAGAAAGCCTTGTGATTATCCTTAGTGTCCTGTGCAATTTTTCTCTCGAAGCTGGCCTTAGACGATTTTATGAGTGCCCGTAGTTTTTTGCTAATACTGATCAGAGATGCCTTCCCTTTTTGGGATTTTGCTCTGTCATGTAGTAGCTTCCTCCTTATATTGTATAGTTTGTTTATGGCTGGGGTCCACCAGACAGGACGTCTGCCTTTGGAGGATTGGGTCTTGGTTTTATTTGGGATTGCATGATCCAATCATTCCTGAAGGTGTTCATAGAATGCGTTTATAAAGGATTTTATGGTCTGGGCAGATATCCAGAGGCCGGGGCTTTGAAGGATTCCACCTCGGTTTTGAGGAGTGTAAAATTTGCTTTAGAGAAGTTTTTCACTGTGGTTTTCTGGGCATGGGGTGGGGTCAGGATGTGAATATCCAGTGAGATTAGTTTATGGTCTGATCTTGCCAGTGAGGGATGCACTTCTGGTCTGGAGCATAGAGTCCCCATGTTGGTGATGATCAGGTCCAGTATGTTTTCCCCTCTTGTGGGAGTGGTAACAAGTTGTTTCATAGCATTTGAGTTTATAAATTCTAGGAACCTTTGGGCTAGGGTGTTGGAGCTAGAGTAATGCTCCCAGTCTATGGTTGGGTAGTTGAAGTCACCCAATATAATGGTGTTTGGAGAGACCTTCATATTTTCCAGTGTTCTCAGGAAGGCCGAGTGGGGTTCCTGGGTTTGGGAGGGTGGTCTGTAGCAGGCTATAAACTGGAAGGCCGTTTTACCCACTGTTAGTTGCACATGGATAGTCTCTGATGCTTCGTGCTGTGCCACCAACCTGGAGGTGTGGGTATCTTTGACGAATATTGATACTCCCCCTCCTTTTGTGGTTCGGTCCATGTTTTGGGGCCGAAAAGCATGGTATGAGGTATAACCTGGTAGTGCTGGGGTGCTCTTGAGAGCCTTGAACCAGGTTTCTGTTACTGCACAGATATCGATGTTCTCCATGCTAAGGAGAGTTTCGAGTGCATGCATCTTGAGGTTTAGACTTCTGGCGTTGAGTAGCATTACTCTTAGTTTCTTATCCCTTGTGATACCTATGGAGGTGGGTTTGTCTTTTGAGCCTTGCCTAAAAAAGCACTATGGGGTAGCAAGAGCCTTTGCCAATATCTGAAAGCCCAGGGGTGACAGGTGCAAGCCGTCCCTAGCGAAGCATCGTGGCTTGTCAAGCATGTCATCCCAGGCTGACAGGAATTGGATCCCCTTTGAATGACACCAATACTTAAGCCAATTGTTGAAATTGATAATCTTGTCTTCATACTGTGGCATCATTCTTGGTGAGGGTAAGATGCTACTCAAGGTCAGGGTCATACCGGCCTGGGCTACATGCCCAGAGAGCTCCTCTATGTCTCTTTTCATGTAGTCCAGGGAGGTACGTCTCAGGTCATTCACACCAGCATGGACAATGATGGAGTCATATTTGTACTTGCCTTGGAGTGACCTGAGTGCTTGTGTTATGTGGCGGATTCTAGCACCCGATAGGCAGCTCACCGTGACCTTCTCCTTGTTCAGCCTGGTGAGCGGGACGTCAGTGTGCCTGATGATAGAGTCACCTATTACAAGTGTATCAGGTGTGTTGTTTAGCCTTAAGGGCTGTGACTGTTCGGCACACTGGCTTTGTGAGCTATGTGTTGCATGTGTTTTGTTTTGGGGTAGCGGTTGCTTGGGTGTCTGCTTTGGAGGTCTCTGCTGCTTAGGCAGATTTTTATTTAGAGCCTCAAGTATGTTTTTGTGTGTTTATGTGTATGGTTTGCTGTCGTGGTAGGTCTATGTGAGACTGGAATTGTAGTGAGTGTGGTTTCCTTCTCCTCCTGACTGGTTACACCAGTACTGAGTTGAGAGAGCTTAGCCTCCAGTTTGGCTATATGGTTGCATCTCTCACATGTGTTGGAATTTGTTGGGAGGAGGAGAGGGTTGTCTGTGTACATTAGGCAGTTGTAACATTGCCTCAAGATTCCCAGGTTCACCAGCTGGACCGGAGAGGAGATTGACAACTGACCTTTGGACATGCTAGAATAGTATTGGGAATTCCTTTATAATTGAAAAAAAGGGCCAATGGGGAACAAGTTACTCAAGGGAGTTTGTGAGGGTGTAGTGCTTTCAATTTTTTTAGCACTGACTTATATAATTGCTTTAGTGAGCAAGTGCTAGGCTTTAGCATAGGAATAGGGTGTTTATTATGAGAACTAGATCAGTTCCAAGGCTTAAACCCAAATAAGCGGCGCTGCTTGATGAAGCGCTATGCACAAAATCACGCAAAGCCGCTCTACAGCAGGTTTTATACAGGCGGACTTGAAAGAGCTAGAAATTGGCCCAAAACAGCCAACAGACTACCAGATTCCTGTGCTGGGAACACTCCTCCAGGGACAGATAGCCTGCTCCAAGCTCCCCACTGCCACTGGTGAACAAAGAAGCCTCCCTCTATCCAAGAAAGGAAATGGCAACACAGGAACTTTCCAAAAGTCCAGAATACAGCAAAGCCTGTATTTGGACTACTCTAGGTCAGGAAAGATGGGAAACAAGGATAACTTTTTTTTTTTTTTTTTTTTGCAACAAACAGCAGGAAATTGCAATAAATATGTAAAACAGGCTAGCGCTCTTGAGTGTGTAGCCTCAACAAGTAAATGCAACAAACAGGACAAACTTTAAAAGTGCAGGTGCAAAAACAACTTTAGACAGTTTAAAACAGTTCAAGAAGCAGAAATATTTGCAGTTTAGCTAGATCGGACAGTCGCCCAGGTAGTAGCAGGAAAAAACACTTATCAGGTTAGCAGTCGCTCTTTTAGCCTCTCTGCTGCTAGCACCACTCTGCAGGACCACGAGGAGCTTGGTTGAGTAGTAACAAGCGCAAAAACCTTGCCAAAGCGGGTTTTATACAGGGGGATTTGAAAGAGCTAGAAATTGGCCCAAAATGGCCAGTAGACTACCAGATTCTTGTGCTGGGAACACTCCTCCAGGGATAGATAGGCTGCTGTAAGCTCCCCACTGCCACTGGTGAACAAAGAAGCCTCCCTTAATCCAAGAAAGGAAATGGCAACACAGGAACTTTCCAAAAGTCCAGAATACAGCAAAGCCTGTATTTGGACTACTCTAGGTTAGGAAAGACGGGAAACAAGGATAATAATTTTTTTTTTCTTTTTTTCACCAAATAGCAGGAAAATGCAGTAAATATGTGACACAGGCTAGCGTACGTGAGTGTGTAGCCTCAACAGGTAAATGCAAAAAACAGGACAAACTTTAAATTACAAACGCAAAAGTGCGCTAAAGCTGGCTTTAAAGCAGGGGGTTAGAAAGAGATAGGAAATGGCCCAAAATGGCCCATAAGCTACAGGTCACTGGGCTGGAACCACTCCTCAAGGGACAGATAGGCTGCTCAGAGCTCCCCACTCTCACTGGTGAACAAAGAAGCTTCCTCCTATCCAAATAAGGATATGGGCAACACAGGAACTATGACACAGCCCAGAGATCAGCAATACCAGAAGACTGGACTATTCTAGTTCAGTAAAGGCGGGAAACAAGGAATTTTTTTTTTTTTTACAAAGTAGCAGAAATTAGGTACAGAAACACAGTAAATGCTTTAATTCAGGTAGCACCTGAGTGTGTAGCCTACCAGTTAAACTAAGCAAAAACAAACTTTAAAAGTGCAAAAAAACTCAGAAATACAGGCAGAAATGCAATAAAACAACTTTACAGAGCTTATTTAGTAAAAGAAACAGAAAAGTCTATATATACAGAAAAGCAGCTAAAACACACAAACACTTCAGATGCAGTGCAACCTAGAGCACTTGAGTTGTAGCAATATTAAGGCTATTATAGTTATAATAAATGCTCTGAAATATACTGTATAATTCCAAAATGTTTGAGAAGCACAGTCAGAACACAAGGAGGTTCAGGCGAAAGAAAAAAAAAAGTTTTGTTTTACTTTTTGAAAGGGAAAAAGGAGGAACAGAAGGCCTTATCAAATGTTCTCTCTGTATTAGGCAGAATGAGCTAATGACACTAGACTGGGAGGAGTGTCACAGTAAGGGCGGGCAACTGCAAAGCCACCAAGTATAAGAGCAAGACACCAACAGGGAGGGAGGGTGGGACAAAATAGCCTACAGCCAGCAAGCACTACAGACACAAATGAAAGTTTTTAAACAGATAAGGATTTGTAAAGACACAGAATAGACAAAGTGCTATATATATATATTAAATTTTAAAAACAGTAATCTGTAAAAATAATCAAAAAATCAAGATACTTATATTGTCAGCTCAGTTGCAGTCAACAACTTCTTTTCCAGTCTGCACTGTGTGTAAAGACAGAAACCCTATCAAAGTTAGGGCTTAAATACCAAAACAGCTTTTCAGAACACAAATGAACCAGCCCCCACAAGCCAAAAGATAATTACACAGAGGAAATGCTTCAGTTAAAACAATAGCCTACAGCCAGCAAGCACTACAGACACAAATGAAAGTTTTTAAACAGATAAGGATTTGTAAAGACACAGAATAGACAAAGTGCTATATATATATATATATATATATATATTAAATTTTAAAAACAGTAATCTGTAAAAATAATCAAAAAATCAAGATACTTATATTGTCAGCTCAGTTGCAGTCAACAACTTCTTTTCCAGTCTGCACTGTGTGTAAAGACAGAAACCCTATCAAAGTTAGGGCTTAAATACCAAAACAGCTTTTCAGAACACAAATGAACCAGCCCCCACAAGCCAAAAGATAATTACACAGAGGAAATGCTTCAGTTAAAGCAATAGCCTACAGCCAGCAAGCACTACAGACACAAATGAAAGTTTTTAAACAGATAAGGATTTGTAAAGACACAGAATAGACAAAGTGCTATATATAAATATATATATATATATATATTAAATTTTAAAAACAGTAATCTGTAAAAATAATCAAAAAATCAAGATACTTATATTGTCAGCTCAGTTGCAGTCAACAACTTCTTTTCCAGTCTGCACTGTGTGTAAAGACAGAAACCCTATCAAAGTTAGGGCTTAAATACCAAAACAGCTTTTCAGAACACAAAAGAACCAGCCCCCACAAGCCAAAAGATAATTACACAGAGGAAATGCTTCAGTTAAAACAATAGCCTACAGCCAGCAAGCACTACAGACACAAATGAAAGTTTTTAAACAGATAAGGATTTGTAAAGACACAGAATAGACAAAGTGCTATATATATATATATATTAAATTTTAAAAACAGTAATCTGTAAAAATAATCAAAAAATCAAGATACTTATATTGTCAGCTCAGTTGCAGTCAACAACTTCTTTTCCAGTCTGCACTGTGTGTAAAGACAGAAACCCTATCAAAGTTAGGGCTTAAATACCAAAACAGCTTTTCAGAACACAAATGAACCAGCCCACACAAGCCAAAAGATAATTACACAGAGGAAATGCTTCAGTTAAAACAATAGCCTACAGCCAGCAAGCACTACAGACACAAATGAAAGTTTTTAAACAGATAAGGATTTGTAAAGACACAGAATAGACAAAGTGCTATATATATATATATATTAAATTTTAAAAACAGTAATCTGTAAAAATAATCAAAAAATCAAGATACTTATATTGTCAGCTCAGTTGCAGTCAACAACTTCTTTTCCAGTCTGCACTGTGTGTAAAGACAGAAACCCTATCAAGGTTAGGGCTTAAATACCAAAACAGCTTTTCAGAATACAAATGAACCAGCCCCCACAAGCCAAAAGATAATTACACAGAGGAAATGCTTCAGTTAAAACAATAGCCTACAGCCAGCAAGCACTACAGACACAAATGAAAGTTTTTAAACAGATAAGGATTTGTAAAGACACAGAATAGACAAAGTGCTATATATATATATATATATATATATATATATTAAATTTTAAAAACAGTAATCTGTAAAAATAATCAAAAAATCAAGATACTTATATTGTCAGCTTAGTTGCAGTCAACAACTTCTTTCCAGTCTGCACTGTGTGTAAAGACAGAAACCCTATCAAAGTTAGGGCTTAAATACCAAAACAGCTTTTCAGAACACAAAAGAACCAGCCCCCACAAGCCAAAAGATAATTACACAGAGGAAATGCTTCAGTTAAAACAATAGCCTACAGCCAGCAAGCACTACAGACACAAATGAAAGTTTTTAAACAGATAAGGATTTGTAAAGACACAGAATAGACAAAGTGCTATATATATATATATTAAATTTTAAAAACAGTAATCTGTAAAAATAATAAAAAAATCAAGATACTTATATTGTCAGCTCAGTTGCAGTCAACAACTTCTTTTCCAGTCTGCACTGTGTGTAAAGACAGAAACCCTATCAAAGTTAGGGCTTAAATACCAAAACAGCTTTTCAGAACACAAATGAACCAGCCCCCACAAGCCAAAAGATAATTGCACAGAGGAAATGCTTCAGTTAAAACAATAGCCTACAGCCAGCAAGCACTACAGACACAAATGAAAGTTTTTAAACAGATAAGGATTTGTAAAGACACAGAATAGACAAAGTGCTATATATATATATATATATATATATTAAATTTTAAAAACAGTAATCTGTAAAAATAATCAAAAAATCAAGATACTTATATTGTCAGCTCAGTTGCAGTCAACAACTTCTTTTCCAGTCTGCACTGTGTGTAAAGACAGAAACCCTATCAAAGTTAGGGCTTAAATACCAAAACAGCTTTTCAGAACACAAAAGAACCAGCCCCACAAGCCAAAAGATAATTACACAGAGGAAATGCTTCAGTTAAAACAATAGCCTACAGCCAGCAAGCACTACAGACACAAATGAAAGTTTTTAAACAGATAAGGATTTGTAAAGACACAGAATAGACAAAGTGCTATATATATATATATATATATATATTAAATTTTAAAAACAGTAATCTGTAAAAATAATCAAAAAATCAAGATACTTATATTGTCAGCTCAGTTGCAGTCAACAACTTCTTTTCCAGTCTGCACTGTGTGTAAAGACAGAAACCCTATCAAAGTTAGGGCTTAAATACCAAAACAGCTTTTCAGAACACAAATGAACCAGCCCCCACAAGCCAAAAGATAATTACACAGAGGAAATGCTTCAGTTAAAACAATAGCCTACAGCCAGCAAGCACTACAGACACAAATGAAAGTTTTTAAACAGATAAGGATTTGTAAAGACACAGAATAGACAAAGTGCTATATATATATATATATATATTAAATTTTAAAAACAGTAATCTGTAAAAATAATCAAAAAATCAAGATACTTATATTGTCAACTCAGTTGCAGTCAACAACTTCTTTTCCAGTCTGCACTGTGTGTAAAGACAGAAACCCTATCAAAGTTAGGGCTTAAATACCAAAACAGCTTTTCAGAACACAAAAGAACCAGCGCCACAAGCCAAAAGATAGTTACACAGAGGAAATGCTTCAGTTAAAACAATAGCCTACAGCCATCAAGCACTACAGACACAAATGAAAGTTTTTAAACAGATAAGGATTTGTAAAGACACAGAATAGACAAAGTGCTATATATATATATTAAATTTTAAAAACAGTAATCTGTAAAAATAATCAAAAAATCAAGATACTTATATTGTCAGCTCAGTTGCAGTCAACAACTTCTTTTCCAGTCTGCACTGTGTGTACAGACAGAAACCCTATCAAAGTTAGGGCTTAAATACCAAAACAGCTTTTCAGAACACAAATGAACCAGCCCCCACAAGCCAAAGGATAATTACACAGAGGAAATGCTTCAGTTAAAACAATAGCCTACAGCCAGCAAGCACTACAGACACAAATGAAAGTTTTTAAACAGATAAGGATTTGTAAAGACACAGAATAGACAAAGTGATATATATATATATATATATATATATATATATTAAATTTTAAAAACAGTAATCTGTAAAAATAATCAAAAAATCAAGATACTTATATTGTCAACTCAGTTGCAGTCAACAACTTCTTTTCCAGTCTGCACTGTGTGTAAAGACAGAAACCCTATCAAAGTTAGGGCTTAAATACCAAAACAGCTTTTCAGAACACAAAAGAACCAGCCCCCACAAGCCAAAAGATAATTACACAGAGGAAATGCTTCAGTTAAAACAATAGCCTACAGCCATCAAGCACTACAGACACAAATGAAAGTTTTTAAACAGATAAGGATTTGTAAAGACACAGAATAGACAAAGTGCTATATATATATATATATATATATATATATATATATATATATATATATATATATATATATATATATATATATTAAATTTTAAAAACAGTAATCTGTAAAAATAATCAAAAAATCAAGATACTTATATTGTCAACTCAGTTGCAGTCAACAACTTCTTTTCCAGTCTGCACTGTGTGTAAAGACAGAAACCCTATCAAAGTTAGGGCTTAAATACCAAAACAGCTTTTCAGAACACAAAGGAACCAGCCCCCACAAGCCAAAAGATAATTACACAGAGGAAATGCTTCAGTTAAAACAATAGCCTACAGCCAGCAAGCACTACAGACACAAATGAAAGTTTTAAACAGATAAGGATTTGTAAAGATACAGAATAGACAAAGTGCTATATATATATATATATATATATATATATATATATATATATATATATATATATATATTAAATTTTAAAAACAGTAATCTGTAAAAATAATCAAAAAATCAAGATACTTATATTGTCAGCTCAGTTGCAGTCAACAACTTCTTTTCCAGTCTGCACTGTGTGTAAAGACAGAAACCCTATCAAAGTTAGGGCTTAAATACCAAAACAGCTTTTCAGAACACAAAAGAACCAGCCCCCACAAGCCAAAAGATAATTACACACAGGAAATGCTTCAGTTAAAACAATAGCCTACAGCCAGCAAGCACTACAGACACAAATGAAAGTTTTTAAACAGATAAGGATTTGTAAAGACACAGAATAGACAAAGTGCTATATATATATATTAAATTTTAAAAACAGTAATCTGTAAAAATAATCAAAAAATCAAGATACTTATATTGTCAGCTCAGTTGCAGTCAACAACTTCTTTTCCAGTCTGCACTGTGTAATAGGTTGATTATGTGTTTATGTGTTTATGTACAGGTTGTTAAGAGTGTTAGTTGAAAGCGTTGTGGAATATGTGTTGAGGTGGTAGACGGAGTGGCTGGAAGGTGTTTAAATGTTGGTTAGTGCTGATTTGCCTACATGCAGTGGTGGGACTGGTCAGGGTGTATAAATATAATGAAAGGGGAATGTCTGTGAATGGAGGTAGGGTAGGGGAATGGAGTGAGCCTGAGTGTAGCGAGGGTGAATGGAGTTGGTTGAGCCTTAACTCAGCTATGTGCAAGAAAAACAACAATCAGTGAAGCCCAAATGGGGTAAGTATATACAATGTAAATGTAATATACTGTTAACAGCAATTCTACATTGGTGAAACATGCATACTTTTGCCACCACCACTACAGTAGATTAAAACAAACTATAAACTGTAAGGTAGAAATAAGAAGAAGAAAACAGCAAAAGACATACAGTTTTAGCTGATGCAGTGCATCGCAAACTAGGCAGCACTGCTTGTACAATTTAAACCACTCTAACTAGGCGAACATGCATATTCTTGTTGCAGTCGTTAGAGTAGATTAAAACAAACCATAAGCAGTTAGGTTGAAGAATAGTAGGATAATAGCAAAAACAATTAGTTTTAGCCACCACTGTGGATCACCAGGCCAAATGCATATAGTGGGGAAAACCAGGTTCATAGAGAAGGTGTAAATGCCAGTGGGAGAGTTTTAAATACCGCAAGGCATTGTGGGAGGTTGAAAGTGAGAGGTAAATAAGTATCAGGTAAGAGTGAGAGATGCGAGGGTAGAAAAGGGTAAGATTTGGAAGAAAAAAAGTAACAGAGAAAAAAGAAAAGCTGAGCCTTGACTCAGCTATGTGCAAGAAAAACAATTAGTGAAGCCCAAACAGGGTAAGTACAGGCACTGTAAATGTAAAATTGTAACAGACCAAAGAAGTGGAAACCAAGGGTAACAAGGAAAGAGAGGGAGCAAAAGAATATAGAATAGATTGCAACAGAGAAGCCTGTGAAGTTAAAGCTAATACATATGTAGGTGGCTTTAGGTAGGCAGTGGAATATTTAAAAGAGCAGAGGAAGAGGGGGGAAGGGGAGTATGGTAGCTGGAGCAAGAGACAGGGGGAAGATAGTGTAGTCAGCATGGGTTGGTGATCGACAGGACTCTTATTACTTAGCTATAAATCTGATACATGGTAACAGGGTGAACATACACATTTGGAAGATTAACTGTTGCTGTGAGGGCTGTTATGGCCATATGTGTTTAAATGTTCAGATCTCTGAAGAGGATGCTACAGCACTTGAAATATAGTTCTTTTAGCCAGGGTTTTCAACAGTTGTAGTTGCTGCTGTGCCATCACCAAGCTGACTGCATACAGTGGGAAAAACAGGTTGATAGAGCAGTATCTTTTAGCTGGATTTGAACCCTTAATTAGTGTTCCTTATCTAAACTCACTGCACTTACACCTTGTGGCACAGATATACTTATTTGACAGCTGGAATTTATCCACTCAGTACTGCCCAGAGTGCTGGCAAAAGTGCAGCATTGACAGGCATATTTACCCTACAGAATCAATATCATCATCATCATCAGCCCCCCTTTTCCCATTTTTTTATATGGGGTTGGGGTATCATGTTAACTGTTGCCAACTCTCTCAATTCAGTGCTACACTCCTGCCTGTCACAGATCTTCTTTCACACAATCCATTCACCTCTTTGCTGGACATCCTCAATTCCTCTTACCTTCTTAATTGTTGCAAATCTTCCTCACCAGATTGTCTTCTGCTTTTCTGCACATGTCCAAATCACCAAAATCAGTTCTCTTTGATCTTTTCTGCAATAGGAGCTACTTTAGCTTCTGCTTTCATGTCCTCATTTCTCCATCTGTCCCACAGTGTGCATCCTGCCACCCTTCTCAGGCACTTCATTTCCATCACCTCTAGCTTCTTCAGATGTTCTGCCTTTACTGTCCACGTTTCTGTACCATACAGTAGTACTGGTCACAACACTGTTTTGTACACCTTACTTTTCAGCTTCTTTGGCATTCTTCTGCCATAGACTACACCTGACACTCTATGCCAGTTGGCTGCAGCCCCTCTGATTCTAGCTTTGACCTCTTCATTCAGACTTCCCTTCTTCTCAACCACCCCTCCCAGATACTTGAAGCTGTTTACATGTTCCACTATCTTCCCTTCTATCTCTATTCTCAGCTTCTTCTGATTTTCCCAATTTGTTGCCATTACCACTGTCTTATCTGTGCTTAGTTTTATCCCATGTGCCTTCAGTTTTGCATTCCATTCTCCTATGCTTTGCTGAAGAGCTTGCTTAGAGTCTACCTGTAATGCCATATCGGTTCATAGGTGTGTACTAGGCTAATGGCTGTGGAGCCTTTACAAGCCTAGCTCATAGAAGTGCCCTGGCATCATGCTGCTTGATGTTAATTCTTAGTACGTCTATCAAGTAGAGCCACTTGAGTGATCCCCGGGGTGACCTTTCTATTTCCCATCCACTCATCAAGATTTCTCTTGAAGAGGGCCAGTGAGGTGCTCTGCTTGACATGTATGGGGAGTCTATTCCAAAGCATGGGCAGTCTCTGGGCATCATCTGCATACAGCAACTTTGTTGATATGTCCCCTCTGACCTGTTTGCTAATGTAGTCCATCACCAGTATGAACAGCAGTGGGCTCAGAGCTGAAACATGGTACACACCCACTCCCACTGGGAACCCCTCTGTGAGGCCTAACACTGTTCATCCGTGAGTCATTGGGTCCTTGTACATAGCCTGCACTAATTCTACCAATGTTTCTGGGACTTCAAACCACCGCAGTACTGCCCAGATCAGCTTTCTTGGGACCTTATTCATATGCTTTCTCCAAGTCTAGGAATGCCAAGTTGGACTATCTCCTCATCTCTAGCTTCTTTTCAAGTATCTGTCTCACTGCAAACATTGAGTCAATTGTGCTGCATCCTGACCTGAATCTGAACTGCTCATCTCCCATCTTACGTTCTACTACTCTGTGTATCCGTTTATCAATCACCCTCTCCAGAACTTTCATGCAATGTGATAGGAGTTTGATGCCTCTGTACTGCCCACAGCTGTGGATGTCCCCTTTGTTTTTGTACACTGACATGAGTATGGTTATTCTCCCATTATCTGGAATACAGCTTTCTCTCCACATTGCTAGCTGTACCCTCAGGAGCCATTTCTCCCCTATTTCCCCCAGCATCTTTATCATATTTGTTGTAACCTCATCTAAACCTGCTGCTTTCTCTGACTTCATTTTCCTTAGTGCTGTTCTTACTTCTTCTAGGGTGGGCACCTTATCTTCTCTCATCGTAGGCTGTTTCTGGTGCAGTACAACTTCTTTGTTTTTTTTTTTTTCATTCAGAAGCTGCTGGAAATATTCCTTCCATCTGCCTTTCTTGTTCTGTGGACTGGTGAGCAGGTTGTTGCTGGCATCCCTTAGGAAGGATATCTGACTGCCTTCTTTATCCTTCTGTCTTTGCCTTGTAACCTGATATAGTTTATTTGTGCCACTTACTGAGTCACTTTCCAGAAGTTGGTAGACTGCCTCTAATGCCCTGTTATTTGCTATTGCCACTTATTTTTTTAGCTTCTTTGTTAGCCAACCAGTAGTCATTCCTAGCTTGGTCAGTCTTTTCTGTCTCCCACTTCTTCCTGCATTCCTTCTTTCTTTTGATGACTTCCTGGACTTCTGCATTCCACCACCAGCTTTCCTCATATACTTTATTTCTATACCTGGCTCGGCTACATATCTTTTCTATAGTCCTAACACATGCTGCTCTTAGGTGCTGCCATTCTTGTTCAACTCCACTTATTTCCACCTCTTCTTTGAGTGCTAGAGCCCTGAGTAATTCTGTGAACTGCTATACTTTCTCTCCAGTCAACTTTCAGGTCTTCAGCCTGATCTCTGTTGACCTTAGAGCCTTCTCTGACTGCTGCTTGCAGCTGATTGTGGCAACTAGTAGTTCATGCTGTGGGCTGACTGTTTCACTGGAGATGACTTTACAGTCATGGATTCTACTCCAGTTCCTTTTCCTTATTAGGAGGAAGTCTACCTGAGTTGAATGTTGGCTACTCTTGTATGTGATCTTGTGACTGTCTCTCTTTCTGAACTATGTATTGGCTAATATTAAACCATCTGCAAGACAGAAGTCTAGAATGGCTTCTCCTTCTTTATCCCTGTTGCCCCACCCAAGTGGACCCAGGCAGTCCTCATATCCTGTTTTGTCTGTCCCGGTATGTGCATTCATGTCACCCATTATCAACACCAATTCATGTTGTCCTGCTTTTTCTAGTTGGTCCTGCAACTGCTGTCTGAGTGCACTCTTTTTCTCACTATCACAACCCTGCTGTGGGGCATAGGCTGAGATTATGAATACTGGCCTATCATTACACTGGAGTCTGATTGCCATGATTCTGTCATTAATTCTGATGATATCCCTCAGTGTTTTCTAAAGCCTCTCTCTCACCACAATTCCTACACCATTTCTAGCCTGCCCCCCTCCTGAGTAGTAGATTCTGGATCTCAAGCCAAGGGGCTCTGCTGCACTGCCCTTCCATCTTGTCTCTTCGATACATAGGATGTGCAGGCTCCTCTGTATCATCATGTCATCCACTTCCAAGCTGCATCATGTCAGTGAACCTACATTAAGTGTAGCAACTGACAGTGCATTTTGGCAGGTTGGTTGGTTTTATGTCCAGCTTTCAATCAACAAAGCTATCCCAAGTAACCCAGGCTGGGCAACTAGACACCAGCCTGCCAGCAGCTTACTGACTCAGGGCTGCTGGGCTTTATGGTGGGTACACACTGGCCAGTAGAGCACATATACCCCTCCCACCATTAGCATGGGTCCGTAGTGTAGGTCAGAGTAGGCCGGGTCCTCAACCCTCTTATCACCGGTAATTACCCATGCCCATTTTGGCAACATTCATCAACATGACCAAATCACCTAGAGCTATATTTTACACCATCAAGTGGCTAGCCCTGCCATGGTGTGCAGTCTGTGACCCATGTTCCCCTATCTTAAGGATACTGTGCACTACAGTAGATGCCCAAAGTGGTTGGTCTGTACAACTCTTCCCACTGTAGGGCACCATGTACAGTCTGTGCTGCTGCACACAGCTCTTTATTGGTGAGTTTGAGATGGAAACACTCAGCATATTTTTCAGACATGGGAGGAACACCACAGAGACACAGGAAGAATATGAACACTCCAAACAGGCACTGGACGGAGGTCAGGATCAAACCTTGCACCTTGTGCATGGGAGGCAAAGACCTACCCTACAGAAGGCAGCCCAAAATTTAATTTTTCACCTTTTTCTATAGGCAGTGAATTATGTTTGCACACTGCCAACTAGAGAGCAAAGGAAAAGTGTATTACAAATAAAATATGACAGAGAAAAAGCTGACAGTAAAATTAATTAAATCTAGCAATGACCAGAGCAAGAAGTACATTCAAGTGACACATTCATTCTTTTCACATTTCCTTGCAACATCAAAAATGTATTTTGTGCTACAATTATCAGACCTGTAGTTTCTGACAAATAATGTGACAGTGGACAGACAACAGCTTACATGCTGCTTGCAATACCGACAACAGTTGAATTTTACACAACACAGTGATAAGAATGTCTGCAAATATATATTCTGACCCTATCTGTAAAATTAATAATTAACTGCATTCAAACCCTGCATCATCTCTCTTATGTTTCTCAATTTACTTCACTTATACCTTGTGCCACAAGGATAGTTACCTGAGAGGTGGAATTTATTCACTAAGTACTAGCCAGAGTGGTGATGTCCACACATCATTTCCAGGTGTGTTTGTGCTACAGAAGGCAACTCAAATTAAAATTTTCACTATTTTCCTTTTCCACTGAAACATATTTGCATTCCAGTCAGCAGTGAGCAAATTAAAAAGGCAACATAGTAACAAATTATATAAAATTGTAATGAAGGTAAAAGTTAAATATGAATACAACTTTTGTCTTTGGTTGGCAACATAATAACATGTGTTACATCTCATGACTGGTTCAGGTAATGGCAACATTCATCCTGTTCTTAAATATCTGTTTTCATAATTTAGAAACTATTTCTGCTGTCATGCATAGCAAATGTTCTCATTAGCAAAGGACTATAGGTAACATATTTAGCAGTTATTACAAACACACTTAAAATGTGCCATTCATCTTTCAAAATACGTGTCTATCCTTACAGCTGACATAATTATCAAAACTCTCCTTAGATATATTTAGAACCCCACAGCAAATCTGTGTTTTCTCCAAGGTCAATGTTTTTACAGCTTTCGCCACAGACACAAGTAGATAACAGGTGCAATCATTACTATCTGGAGTACTGACAGCCACGTAATGACACCAGGCTAATTTGAAATACCGATGGCAATCTAAATTCAATTTTTATTTTTTTCCTTTGCTAGTGATCCCAGCTTGTGCTCTGCTCGGGTTGCAAATTAAAAAAACTATATAAGGAAATACATAAAGGGAATAATTAAAAAATGATCTGTAAACAAGATTCAAATCATGCATTACTTGTCTTCTTTTTCTAAGCTCACTTCATTTACACCATCTGCCACAGACTTGGACATCTATCAGGTGCATTCTCTGCATTCATTATAATCTAGGGTGCTGACAGATATACACTGATACTAGGCTTATTTGCGCTACTGAAGGCAAGCCAAATCAGTTTTTTCAGTTTTTACCTTAAGCTGTGAAACGTGTTTTCATGCGGCCAAACCACTCACAAATGCAGAAGGCAATAATAAAATAAAATAAATTACAAAAAAAGTTTTGTATAATAATTGAAAGGAACATGAAATTAATCAATGAGCTGAGCTAAATGCATTACACTGTCACATTCAGCCTTCTCATATCTCCTTGCCACATCATTACTATCATTTCTCTCTCACAATAGCAGGACTTTAGGTAATACTATGCTAATTGCAAAGGGGACAGGGAACAACAGGAATACTATCATTTCTCACATAGCATATACAATTAATAGTGACATCATCTCAAATGGCATATCAGTTTACTCAATACAGAGATTACTTGAGTTTTCCACTACAACACATTCATACACCGAACGAGTATCAATATTTATTATGCACTGCTTCAGTAAAATTATGTGTAAACAGAGTTCAAACCCTACATTACATGCACTATTTCTCTAAGGTCATGTAATGTATACCTTATGATACATAGATAGGTAGCTGATAACTTGAATTTCTTCACTTAGTACTGTCTAAAATGCTGAGGAAAGTGCACCAATTCCAGTCTCAGTTGCACTACTGATGGCATTCAGAATTAAATTAGTCATTTTTTACCTTACAAAGTGAACTTCCATTTACTGCTTCTAACCACTGTCAGTCAACAGGGAGCAATGCCAAATGGCACACAAAGGGTAATGGAAAAAAGGACACATTTTGGCACAAGTACTTTAAATGTACAGTTTTGATGTTTCCTCAACTTTGCCATCTTGCAACAGTAACCTGTATGGATTTGAACCATCAAACCAGGGTATTAAGACAGTAGTTTGAGATTTTTTCCCATATTTTTCACTGACACAGACATATATTAACAAGAAGACAAAAAGTGATTAGCTACACTCAAAATGTGACATTGTATCCAGTCACATTGAAAATGCAACAGAAACAAGTTCTGAAAGTTGCCATCCTCATTTGCCAGTACATGTCTTGATGAGTGGGATATTAGCAACAGTTAGGATACCCGTGTACTCACACAATATTAAACAAAGAGTGCAAACACTACAGCTTTATTAATCTCTTTATTTAGGATGTCTCATTCCCTTATATATGCTTTTCTAAGAGCAATGCTATCTCATTAACATTGCATATGGTATCTATATCAATGAATAATGTACTCTCTTGAATATGTACAAAATGTCTTAGTAATAGGCAGGAAATGTCATAAAAACAGCATTTGAATGTTAGGAATATTGCTCTCCTAACTTACTCAATGTACTTTCAGACTTTTTGGTAAGTCTCTTCTCCCTGACACACTCTCAGTAAGTCTACATCAATGAGGGGAACTATGAAACACTGACATCTGATGCAGTCAGACTAATCATTGACACCTGCAAGCCATTATCAGGTAACACTTCTCTGTGTTTGTCCCTGAAGTGCTAGGGTGTGTGGATGCAATCATGCAGCTCCTTACACCATGTTTACCTTCCCTGCACCTAATGTAGATTGTGGTATTCAGGAATGCTAAAGATTAAACACCTCATTTGCATACAAACAGTGCTCAGAGGGCTGAGTCTGGTCAATATAAAGGCAATATTGTAGCTAAGAAACTTGTACCTTAATGGGGAGACTGGATCCAGAGAGCTCAATACTGCTAAATACACTTTCAGGAAATGTATTTACTTCCTAAACTGTTTCATTGCCAAATTATGTTGCTATTTTTTACAGAATTATCTTATTTTAATATGAAGGATGGATTGCAACACCCAATACAGCCATTAGTTTATGTCTGCATTTTCTTTATTATTTACTGTTGGCATGGTCCATGTAAACCAGGTATTTGACTGCATTACAAAGGTTTGTAAAGAATCCATAACATAATTGTATAGGTATTATTTTCTGGGAATTTTAACAGTTATTGCAGATGAGTAACATATAACATCTTAGCATGGTCAGGTTGTTTACATCTGTAGCACAAAAAATGTGTTAAGTTTGTGATATCTACCTTCTCATCTTAGCATGGTCAGGTTGTTTACATCTGTAGCACAAAAAATGTGTTAAGTTTGTGATATCTACCTTCCTGCTCTCCACACCAGTAGAAGTGGCACTATTAAAGTTTTACCCATTTCTATTTGTACATTGTGAATTAGAAGTGTTAATGTTGCATTGTATTACAAAGTCGCACAACTGTTGCACATATTAAAGAAATGTTATAACTGATATTTTATGAATTTTGTAGGGGGGCTGTCTTAACCTGTATGGAGTTATAGGGTGCATTACCTTTTCAATTAATGTGTGCATAATAGATGCATATATTCATACATAACTTAGTTCACAGCCATCCTGTCAATATATTATAAATTTCTTTTTGTGTCTGTTTTCTGTTTCATGACATACAAGAGTATGGTGCCCAAAACATCTGTTCCCTGCAAGCCAGCATTCACTGGTGCAGAATATATGGTCATTATCCAGGTCTTCTGTCAACATGGATCTTTTGTCATAGGGAGAGGTAGAGGTGACAAATCTGCTGAGACAGGATATGTCAGCAGGTGGACAACAACATCAGTGCTGTCGGTTGGCATGGGAGAACTTATTCTCAGATATGGGGCAAATAATATGATCACCTCTGCTCACTGTAGGGTGGCTGCAGATGCCCAGGAACAGGTGGCTATGGGGGGATGGTATTGCTACTAAACCATCACTGACTGAAACAGTGGAGTTCCAGTGCAAAGTCAGAGATCAAGACAGCTCAGCAGAAATTTCAGACAAAATCCATGGTACTGATGTTGACGACAGACAAAGAGTGTCTCAAGCAGAACTTCTGGTATGCAAAATAAAAATAATTTAGCTGTCATTCTATATATATGTATATCTTATATGTCTGATATATATAGAGCTAGTAATAAGTGTAGGTTAGATGACTTACTACAAGACAGACAGAGGAGGATGTTTGGGGAGATTCAACTGGTCAGTAGATTTTTGTATGAGATGACTATTAATATCCACTTGTAAAGGGAATTATCCACTGCTTCTTATTTTATTTGTGTTGTGATACCTGTCAGCCATCTTTCCTCTTCCTTCCTTACTTACATTGAGGGCCATTTATATTGCAGTCTGCAAGACCACCTGGGCATAATAAGCACACCTTTTGAACTCTTATTAGTATATATATATATATATATATATATATATATATATATATATATATATATATATATATATATGGATTCCATACATTTGGTTGAATTACACTTAGATGAAAATAAATCCAGGCATTTCACTTCACTGAAAGCTCACTTGGTCAAAGTTCATTTGGTCATTTGGTCAAAAATGGAATATAGCCCCTGCCCCACTGCAGTGCAACCCTGGAGTGAGAATATTAAATAAGGGGAGTGTGGGGGGGTGTACCAGTCCTGTGATCAGGCTGCTCGCAATTGCCTCCTGCTATCCACCCCATGTGCTCCCTTCCTGCCTACACACTCACAAAAATACCACCTGCTTAAACCCAGAAGAACTCCCAGAAATTGCCTGCTAGCCTGGGTCTCCTACTAGCCACATACTGTAAGGACTCCCAAATATAAACTGTTTGTGAATCTATCCACCCCATGTGCTCCCTTCCTGCCTACACACTCAAAAGGAATACCCCCTGCTTAAACCCAGAAGAACTCCCAGAAATTGCCTGCTAGCCTGAGTCTCCTACTAGCCACCTACTGCGAGGACTCCCAAATATAAACTGTTTGTGAATGTATGTACCCAAAGTTATTTCTGATAAACTGTTACTTATACTACTTTAATCTCCATATATAGTGCTCTTTTGGCCTCCTGAGTGTGTGTTCTTTAAGCAGCCTACCGCAGACCGCTTGTTACTACCCCACTTCCTTTCTCTAAACCCTGTAAACCCCTTACTTCTACTTGCACCTTTATATCCTCCTGCCTACTATCCTTTGCTCTTCCACTTCTTGCCACTAGGTGGCAGCACCTACACTTAATACTCCTAGACATAGTCTATTCTCTTGGGGCTTCAGTATATATAGCTGTCATGATTTTTGTCCTCTTATATTCAAAAGTAACATACTCCCTCCTTCCTTTACCTGCTATACCCCCATAATCTATAAAACCAATCCCTCCTTGCTATATCTCAAACTCTTTCTTTTCTTATTGTTATCCTCGTCTCTTTTTTCCCAAAAGTATTCAGTACTCACCTACTTACCTTCATTCTTTGGATATCTATTGCTGATACTTTTTTTCTGCTGCACTATCTTCACTTGGCTCTAACCTGCTCCATTCGCCCTGCGGGCTCACTCCGCTCCCCTACCCTATCCCCACTTCTCACCCACCCTAGGGGTCTTAATCTTATACTTCCTTAACCACACCCCCTCTCCCAACCATCCAATCTAATACTGCAACCAATCTATATAACTTAACCACACCCCACCTATTTACTTTTCCATCACCTCTCACATCCAGTACCTCTTCCTAAACCTCTTAGGATTATCCATTACCTTACCACTGCTCGGACACAAAGAACTTTATAAAACCCATACTTTCATTTGTCTTATCTTACCCAGGTCCTGCTGTAGCTATATAAGAAACCCCTTAGAATATGGCTTCAACAACTAAACCTATCCTAACCAAATTTATACTCCTAGTTACTTTCATATCTATTCTCACCTCTGCCTATCTCTTCACCTCCATTGATAATATTAACAATGAGTCCATGACTACTTCAACAAACAGCTAGTCACAACTACACCCTTACCCATTATCACATAAATACCACAACAACACCCTGCTACCTGCTAGCCAAGTACCATCGACTTATTCATATTAAATTCAATAGCACAACTGTAAGGAAGCTAAAATACCTAACCAGCTTCCTCAACTACCCATTTTCTGCCCTAAAAACTCCCACCTTAAAAGACGATGACATCCACCCTAACCCAGGCCCAACAAACATCCCAACTCTAACAACTCTTTCTACCACTCCCCCCACCCTAACTACCCAAACCTGTCTCTCTAATTCCTTACTTTTAGGTCATCTCAATATCCACAGTATAAATAATAAAATTGCCCATCTCCACACCCTCCTTGATACTCACTCCTTTCATATCCTCTGCCTTACAGAAACCTGGTTAAAACCCATAACTAATGACAATGAAATAATGCCCCCAGGTTACAACATACTGAGACTCGACCGCATAAAACGTAGGGGTGGGGGAGTAGCACTACTGTATAAATCCACACTACAGATCTCCTCCATACCTTATAACCCACCTCAAGAAAGTAAGGCTGAAGTTCTTATCTCCCGACTTCAACTAAACACTTCCAAAGCCCTATACCTTATCTGCATCTACTTACCCCCTGGTAATACTATAACTACAATAGAAGACATTCTAAGCTGGGTATCAACTTCTTACCCACAAGAAACTATTATACTAGGTGACTTTAATACTGACTGAAAATCTGTCAACACAGATAATCCTTCATCATATATTAATCTTCGTGGCTTTAGTTAAACTATTTCCATCACCACTAGACTTAACAAACCTAACAACAGAGTATCTAAGACTGGATACTCATTAATAAACAACAACAAATTTACAAGGTAGGAACTCTACCAGATGACTTAAGTGATCATATGTTAACTTATAAGACAGAAGAATGACATCCCTAACACCCCCACTTACAAGATCTCTCGAACCAACAAACATTTTAACCCTGAATTATTCCAAAATGAACTTAATGCCTGTAACTGGTACCCACCAAAAACTCTCCCTCTTGAGCAGGCTGTTGAATATTTCAACTCTAAATTTTTAACTATCCTTGATAAGCATGTTCCTAAACACTCTATCAGAATGAAGTCCAAACCAGCCCCCTGGCTTTCAAAAGAAACTAGACAACTCATATTGCTTAGGAATAAATCTTGGGCCAAGTGGACAGCATCCAAAATATCTCAGAGCAACAAACATTTAGACAACTAAGGAATACTACAAAAAAGCTATACTTACTGACAAAAAAAACTACTATTGTAAACTACAGCAATCTCAGCATAACAATCCACAAAAGTTCTGGTCTAGCGTTAATAGACTCCTACACCCAGGGCACTCCAGCACACCACCCCTCTAGGCATCATTATTAATCATTAATTGTGTGTAAGCTAATTTTTAAAAGGGATAAATTCCTTAGTGTGTCTAATAGCCAGGACTTTCTGAGATTCTGACAATTGGGAATTATAATTCAACCAAACATTAGATAAAAGACAGTTGTGGTCCATCATTAAAGAATTAATTAATTTATATAAGTTTGAGAGCATTTTATCAGATGATGAAAGTATTTTGATAATCGTGTTAAGGTTTTTCAATTGTGAGTCTATGGGGACCAGACATACAAATTTGTTTTTAATTATTGCTCTTAGTTGTGTAAGAATTGGTGAGTAATTCCAGTTTACTTTCAATAACTTATGCCAGTCAGATAAAGGCAAGTCAAGATATTTCAAAACATCTCCTACTTTTAGATTTTTAATTAAAGGATATTTTGTTAAGTTCAAAAGTTTATTGTCCAATAATATATTTGGGTTTAGATGAATTGGCTGAACATTTCTAGTTTACACATTTTGAGTAAGGTTTGGAAATCTCTAATCTTTTGTTTAAATACTGTAGATATATTTTTAATAAATAAACTATCCAGAGAGATAAAGGGAATAGCTTCAGGATTTAAATTATTAGAAATGACATAATTATACCATAATTTTATCCATAAAGAGTGATTTGGATAAGAAGTGTTATTGAATTTAGAGATAGTAAGAAGTTTATTGGATGAGACAATCAAATAATAGAGATAAAGATTAGGTAAACCCAAACCTCCCTTGTCCTTGAAAATGCCAATCTAGAATAGGAAATTCTAACAGATTTAGGGAACCATATGAATTTTGCCAAAGCTTTATTTACAGACTCAAAAATTTTTGAAATTATCTGATCAGATGATGAGAATTGGTAAAGAAATTTAGGCAGAATATTCATTTTAATAATGGCCACCCTTGAAAGAAATGAAAGGTTTAGATGCTTCCATCTGTCCATATCAGACAATATAGAGTTCCATAATTTATTAATATTATTTTGAAAGGAAGATTTATTATTGTGTTCTAAATTGATTCCTAAATATTTTATATTATAAGTAAACTGAAAATGATCGCCTGGAAACAAAAAAGATTTGTGTGCTAAATGATTTAAGGGAAAAATATGAGTTTTTGTAGAATTTAAAAGATAGTTGAAACCAAAGAAAAATAATCAATAGAATTCATTATTTTTCTGTAATCAGATAATGGAGTTTGAAAGTAGATTACTAAATCATCCAAAAAGCCGAGAAATGAATATTAGTATTAAGAATTCTAGGATGTTATGAAAAGTATTTTGAGTAATAAACAATAGCAAAGGTTCTAAATAAATGTTGAAAAGAAAAGGGGACAATGGACAACCCTGTCTTGTTCCTTTAGTGATCTTTATCGGAGCAGAAAATTGACCATTAATGTATAGTCTAGTAAACATATTCTTGTATAAAACTTTTAAAAATTTATAAAGAATAAGGGAATATTAAAACATAACATAGTTTGAAATAGAAAGTTCCAACATGCTCTGTCAAAGGCATTTGATGCATCTAAAATCAAAGCATATATAGGGTTTGGATTTTTCTTAATGAGATGAAGTATAGTCTCTAAAGATAGAGTATTATCCCAAGCATGTCTCTGAGACATAAAACCTGATTGATCTGACGAGATAATTGAGGGTAAAACTGCTTCAATCTGTTAGCCAGAATAGATGACAGAATCTTAATATCCACGTTAATTAAAGAAATGGGTCTATAATTTACTGGGTCAGATTTATCTTTATTATTTTTAGAATTAGAATGGTTTTGGATGTGTTCCAATGAATATCTGAGATATCATTAACTCTTATGTGATTGTAAACTTTAAATAGAAAGGAAGAACTACCAATTTGAAAGTTTTGAAAAATTCTGGAGTAAAACCATCGGGTCCCGGAGATTTACCCAATTTAAGATTATCTATTGAATCCAGATTTCTTGTACCGATATAGGGTAGAAAGTAGTTTTGCTGATTATCATTAAGTTTAGGAACTGCAAAGAGTCTAAAAGAGTTTTGAGTGATTATCTTTAACAGAATTAGAAGAACCTGAATATAACTCCAGTGTAAAGAGAGGTGAAAAGTTGAATAATCTCTTCATCAGTATTATATAATCTGTTATTATAAGATAAAGATGTAATATTTGGATTTCTGAAGTTAACTTTAATAATTCTCGCTAACAATTTAGATGGAACCTGGGCCCACTCTGAATATGAAGCAAGTAGCTTTTGTTCAGCTAAGGAGAGGTTATTTTGGTGAAGCAGAATTAAATCTTTCTGACAATCAAAAATGTGTTTTTCTAAAGTAGCATCATAGTTCAGACTAAGATGATTTTCCAACAAAGAAATTCTTGATTTTAAGAATTCCTCTTTCTTAAAGTATTGTTTTTTGAAAAAAGCAGCTTTACTAATAAATAAACCTCTTAATCTTGCTTTACATGCAGCCCATTGTATGTCATAAGGAATTTCAGATGATTCAAGACTATTCACCATTTCATTTAGGATTTCTGAAACTTGTTTGCAAATATCTTCATTTGACAATAAGTTATTATTTAAGGTCCACTTATTAAACATAGTTTTATTTTTGATATTGGGTTTTATGTTCAATTTTAGTGAAATTCTTGAGTGATCCGAAAAGAATCTGGGTTCTGTAGTAAAGTCCACAATATATTTTGAAATATAATCTGAAATTAGAAAGAAGTCTAATCTGGACCACGAATGATAGCACTTAGAATAATAAGTATATATATCATTCTTGTTTATACTTTTAACAGTGCAGAGGGGATCTATTAAATTATATTCTGTCATCAAATCATTTATAGCCAGAGTAGTTTGAAGATTATAGGTGACAGTGGAGCGGGAACGATCAATTACAGGGTTTATAACTGCATTCCAGTCACCACCCACTATAATATGATGATCCTTATAGGATGCAAGAATATTGTAATTTTTTAAAATGAACAAATGTGAATTACATGGGCCATATAGATTTAAAATTAATAAGGGTTTGTCCAAACCAGCAATAGAAGCGGTAAATAAGCACCACCTCCCCTCATCATCAACTTTCTCATCAATAATATTCCCAACGAATTTTTGTTTAATGATTATAGCTACACCTCTGGAGTTAGATGAGTCACCTGAAGCTATAATCTTTTTGATCCATTTTTTTGTTAACTCTTTATTCCAATCAATACGTGAAATATGGGTCTCTTGAATAAAACAAATGTTAGCCTGTGATTTAAAGATCATATGAAGTAATAGTGACTTTTTCGCTTTATCTTGAATGCCTCTAACATTCCAAGAATCTAAAAGTATGTCAACAGGCATATTCTACAAGTATATTCATTATTGATGCTATAAAAGTGTACTCAAGGTGCAAATCCAACACAACATTAAAAAGAAGAAGAAGAAAAAAAATAAAAGAAAAAACAGTCTTTAAGTATTCAAGCAAGTCATCAAATAACATTTGTTGAAAAAAAAAGAAAAAAGGTTTTTTAAGAACCATGAAATGTATAATAATAACCTTTATCCTAACCCTAGTGCCTACCCACCAATCCCCCTGTGATAAACGAAGAGCAGAAGAACATAAAAAAAAACATTGTAATTATAGATAATAATAACCTCAAGTTAGAATACAAATTACTCAAAGGAAGCCTTTCATAACATAAAGTCCGAGTAATACTACTAAAAATATATACAAAATTAATTTCAAGACGTCCAACATGCTTAATCCCTACTTCTAATACTAATCTAAAGCTCCTATCCTTAAATTGAAATTTATATTGATTAACTGTATTTCCTCAAGTATTTCAAGAGAAAGAGAAACAAGTAAATAATAAATAAATCACACTCTGCTTAACTAGAACACTCTATCATAAGAAGTAATACAGTTAAAACTGAAAGATATGTAAGATAACATATATAAGTATAACAAAACCAACTGGTAACATTATAATATAAGTAAATAAGCATAGCATTACTGAACTAAAGATAATAGTTATGCACTATCTACTGAACCTTCTTTATTACTTTAGTGATAATTTCATTAATCAACATGACAATTAGTATGATAAAAGCACTAATACCTGTAGAATGAGTATTTAGTTATAGTTCAAATAAAGCAAAAAACAACTACCAAGCAACCATATCTCAAAATGAAAAACAATTCAGTCTGGAGATGCATCTATTAACTAGATAATAGTAGTACAGGAACTATTCAAAATGGAATATTATAAGCTGTAAGGTTTTTAACACTAGTTAATATACATGAATAAAGTATAATTATATTATTAAATAGTAACTTAAACAGCATCATATATATTGGACTGAATGTACAACAATGTGCATACATATAATTTTAAATCTACTTTTTGAATATTTTACTAATGACTCTGTTAGGTTATGTAGCCATACTATTCTTCTAAGCTATAGATGTAACGTAGCAAAACAGCATGAAAAGACAAGGCTTTTAAAGTAAACATTTTGAACATCTAATTAAAACAGAGACAAGCAAGCTAAATGCAATAAATCTAAGGGCTTAAATATATACAGGTAGATTCAGCTAATAATATTAAAGATAGTTATTTCACACCTTTCAAATAAGTAAAGGCTTTCTTAAACATAAACTACTAATCATAAATATCACATCCAGCCTCTGAGAAGAAAGAGAGCAGAGAATAGAAAGAACATGAAACTTTCATATGAACAGGTATACTTTGTAACATTTGTCAAATTAAACACTTCGGTATAATATAAAATATTGTATGAAAAAATATTCTGAATAGGAAAATATGTTCATTTCCTTACACATCCTTTAGAATTTTAATATATAAAACTAACCTGTTCATTTGTTTCCAGAAACATTTTCACTCTGCTTTATGAAAGTAGCAGCTTGCTTTGAAGTCATGCAGACACACTAAAAGTCACTGAATATATTATGTGACATGAATCTGTTTAAATTTAAAAAGCAACCTTCATTTATGAAGAGAAAACACTTTAAATAATAGCCAGATCTATTGAAAAGTTAGCGCTATTGAATACTTGTTGAAAACAAGCAGACTTGTGTATTTGAAACTGTCCTTCTTTCCTCACAAGTGATGACATCACCATCCATCTCAGAGAGACTGTAGTGTGCATGTTCATGCAGAGCATCAGCTGGAACTCTGAGGGAAGATTTTCTTGCTAGAATGTTGAGATGGAATGTTTTTCCCTCCAAAAATCATTTAGCTTACACAGAAGGCTGTAACTCAAAAGCTTGTAGTAAAATTAACATATTATCTATTTACACAGCAAGCATATGTGAGAGAAAGAGAAAAAAGTAAATACAGCAATTTAAATGCTTCTATTAATCCACACAAATCTAACAAGCATATATCCTGTCACTGCACACTGTCACACCAAATCTATCATGTGTAAATTACATGACAAGTTCTTAAGCTAATATAATTATGTCACACCAGAATTACAAATCATGTAACACAAATACTGTCAGAGTAAAGAAATGAAAAAATCAAACCTTATTGTAGTTCTTTAACAGTAGAATATTAAGATACATTGTCAGGAAGCTTTTAAATGTTTTAAGAAAAATGTCTTTTGCATCTTTAGGATCTGAACATACAAATCTTTTGTCATTAGCTGTGAAAGACAAGGTATTAGGATATGCCATTCGAAATCTAATCCTCTTTTATCAAGTCAGCACAATAGGGGCTAGTTTTTGTCTATTTAATTTGATCTGTGCAGGAAGATCTTGGGAAAATGATAGTTTGTGAGACTTCCATATGAATTGTTTCTTTGTTTTAGCAGTTTCTAGGATCTGGAAAGTGTCTTGAAAGTTTAGTAACTTAGTATAAATTAACCTTGGTGTAGAAGAATCTTGCTTTGTACGCAGTGCTCTGTGTGCTCTCTACAATTATAGATTTTGAAGAAGCTTCACAATTTAACAGTGTTTCAAAGATATTTTTAGTCACAGATAACAAGTTTTTATTGTCATAAGATTCAGGTAAACCACGAATAATGATGTTATTTCTTCGACTCCTGGCTTCCAGATCCAATATTTTAGCTTGTAAATCTGAAATAGTTTTATCTCTAGATTTAAAGTCACTTTCCAGTAAGTCTGTTTTAACTTCCAAAGCTAATATTTTATTTTCAATAGTAACAATACTATCATTTATTTGCTTTAAAGATTTACTAAAGTCTGCAAACTGTTCTGAAAAGTTTTGTATAGCACTTTGGATTGGTTTTAATGCTATTTTTAGTTCTTCTAAAAGGAAATTTGAGCCATTTAAATCTTTATTACTTACATTAATAGTTTCTGTAGGTTGTCTAGATGATTTCAGTCTTTTTGAACCTGAATCTTTTTCAGGAGAGAGCATTGAAGTATATTTGGCCTTTGTAGGCTGAGTCTCCATGGAGTCAGATTTTGTAGCCATGCCCAGAAATGGAATGCAGTCAACAGGATACCAGGAACCAGGAACAGACTGGAGCAGTAGGAGTCCCAGCAGCAGAGAGACCAAGAATGTTCTGAGGTAAAATAAATCCCAGGATAATAAGTTCAGAAGAAAAAATAATCCAAATGCGTAGAAAAAGATTTATAAAATCTTTTAGTATAAAAATTTGAGGGAAAAGGTTGATATAAAGTTGTAAAAAAAAACAAAAGTTAAGTAGCTGTGAGGAGCTCAGAGAGTAAGGACTAGACTAGTCGGCAGCCATCTTGGAATGATACTCCTAGACATAGTCTATTCTCCTGGGGCTTCAGTATATATAGCTGGCATGATTTTTGTCCTCTTATATTCAAAAGTAACATACTCCCTCCTTCCTTTACCTGCTATACCCCCCATAATCTATAAAACCACTCCCTCCTTGCTATATCTCAAACTCTTTCTTTTCTTATTTGTTATCCTCGTCTCTTTTTTCCCAAAAGTATTCAGTATTTACCCACTTACCTTCATTCTTTGGATATCTATTGCTGATATTTTTTTCTGCTGCACTATCTTCACTTGGCTCTAACCTGCTCCATTCGCCCTGCGGGCTCACTCCGCTCCACTACCCTATCCCCAATTCTCACCCAACCCCAGGGGTCCTAATCTTATACTTTCTTAACCACACCCCCCCCTCTCCCAACCATCCAATCTAATACTGCAACCAATCTATATAATTTAACCTCACCCCACCTATTTACTTTTCCATCACCTCTCACATCCAGTGCCTCTTCCTAAACCTCTTAGGATTATTCATTACCTTACCACTGCTCGGACACAAAGAACTTTATAAAACCCATACTTTCATTTGTCTTATCTTACCCAGGTCCTGCTGTAGCTATATAAGAAACCCCTTAGAATATGGCTTCAACAACTAAACCTATCCTAACCAAATTTATACTCCTAGTTACTTTCATATCTATTCTCACCTCTGCCTATCTCTTCACCTTCATTGATAATATTAACCATGAGTCCATGACTACTCTCCTAAACAAACAGCTAATCACAACTACACCCTTACCCATTATCACATAAATACCACAACAACACCCTGCTACCTGCTAGCCAAGTAGCATCGACTTATTCATATTAAATTCAATAGCACAACTGTAAAGAAGCTAAAATACCTAACCAGCTTCCTCAACTACCCATTTTTTGCCCCAAAAACTCCCACCTTAAAAGACGGTGACATCCACCCTAACCCAGGCCCAACAAACATCCCAACTTTAACAACTCCTTCTACCACTCCCCCCACCCTAACTACCCAAACCTGTCTCTCTAATTCCTTACTTTTAGGTCATCTCAGTATCCGCAGTATAAATAATAAAATTGCCCATCTCCACGCCCTCCTTGATACTCACTCCTTTCATATCTTCTGCCTCACAGAAACCTGGTTAAAACCCATAACTAATGACAATGAAATAATACCCCCAGGTTACAACATACTGAGACTCGACCGCATAAAACGTAGGGGTGGGGGAGTAGCACTACTGTATAAATCCACACTACAGATCTCCTCCATACCTTACAACCCACCTCAAGAAAGTAAGGCTGAAGTTCTTATCTCCAGACTTCAACTAAACACTTCCAAAGCCCTATACCTTATCTGCATCTACTTACCCCCTGGTAATACTATAACTACAATAGAAGACATTCTAAGCTGGGTATCATCTTCTTACCCACAAGAAACTATTATACTAGGTGACTTTAATACTGACTGGAAATCTGTCAACACAGATAATCCTTCATCATATATTAATCTTCACGGCTTTAGTCAAACTATTTCCATCACCACTAGACTTAACAAACCTAACAAGAGAGTATCTTAGACTGGATACTCATTAATAAACAACAACAAATTTACAAGGTAGGAACTCTACCAGATGACTTAAGTGATCATATGTTAACTTATATTATAAGACAGAAGGATGACATCCCTAACACCCCCACTTACAAGATCTCTCGAACCAACAAACATTTTAACCCTGAATTATTCCAAAATGAACTTAATGCCTGTAACTGGTACCCACCAACTCTCTCTCTTGAGCAGGCTGTTGAATATTTCAACTCTAAATTTTTAACTATCCTTGATAAGCATGTTCCTAAACGTTCTATTAGAATGAAGTCCAAACCAGCCCTCTGGCTTTCAAAAGAAACTAGACAACTCATATTGCTTAGGAATAAATCTTGGGCCAAGTGGACAGCATCCAAAATATCTCAGAGCAGCAAACATTTAGACAACTAAGGAATACTACAAATAAGCTATACTTACTGACAAAAAAAGCTACTATTATAAACTACAGCAATCTCACCATAACAATCCACAAAAGTTCTGGTCTAGCATTAATAGACTCCTACACCCAGGGCACTCCAGCACACCACCCCCTCTAGGGGCTGATAACAATACCACCCTTCAAACTGTGAATGCCTTTAATACCTTCTTCACAGACACCATAACATTTCTAGCTTGTCAACTTTCCACAAACAACTCTAATCTCCCACCATCTTTACCTGATACTCTCCCAACATTCCAAATACAACCCATCATTACCTCGTACATCCAAAAACTTATATATAAACTTAAGCCATGTACCCCCCTCTGCTGACCAAATACCATCTGAATACCTGCAAAAAGCAGCTAAAGCAGTTGCTTATCCTGTATCTATCCTTATAAATAGAACCATATATGAAGGAAAAATACCTGATATTTGGAAAATCTCCCACATTATCCCTCTACATAAAGGCGGAAACTCCAATGAGTATTCCAACTGCAGGCCTATAGCTCTCTTATCACCCTTAGCAAAAGTTATGGAAAAATGCATTCACCATCAACTAATTAACCACTTAACCCAACATAATATACTAGCTAACTGTCAGCATGGCTTCAGGCCATTTCATAGTACCACCACAGCCCTCCTATCTTTCACTGACTCCATCAATAAAAAACGTAATAACAACATCCTCTCATCAGCTCTTTTTATTGATCTGTCAAAAGCCTTTGACATGGTCAACCACCCCCTACTCCTAAAAACTCTTGAATCCCTTGCTTTTGACACCAAGGCTATTCTCTGATTTAAGTCCTATCTTAACAATAGGCAACAAGCAGTCCTTTGGGAGAATAAACTATTTTTCCACCCAGTCTCCCCCGGAGTCCCTCAGGGCTCCATTCTCGGTCCACTTCTATTCCCAGTTTTCATCAATGACCTTCACTTAGCAATCCCTCAAGCTACCTGCATACAATATGCAGATGACTCCACACTCATGTGTTCTGCCAACTCCACATCTGAACTTCGTTCCCTAACCCAAACAGTATTTAACTCAGTTGAGGCATGGTTCTTAAAACATTGTCTCCTTTTGAATGCCAAAAAAACCAAGCTCTTACTCTTCACACCTAACAGTAAGTCCCCCCTCCCCCAATAAATTTCTCGATCAAATCAAATAATGGCACCATTATAACCCCAGACTCTACCACCAAACTATTAGGAGTCTTAATTGACAATAACCTTACATTTGATCATCATATAAATAACACGATAAAAACCATGAATAAAAAATTGGGCTCCCTATATAGAATAAAACCATTCTTAACACCAACAGCCAGAACTACAATTACCCACTCCCATCTAATCTCCACTCTCCTTTATGCTTCCTCCATATATACTAACCTAAAGAAAAATAATCTCACTAAACTAGCTAACTCCTATAATAATATTGCTAGGTTTGCCACTGGGAACCCATTTAGAACTCACCACTGTCTGAACCTACAGCAGCTAGACTGGCTTGAACTAAAAAACATTTTGATACTTTCCCAACTTACCACTGTTCATAGGATATTCTACCAACCTAACAACACACCAATACTCTCTAACCTTATTAGCCCCTATACAAACCTCAATTCCTTATGCTTTTCCACTAAACTACTGGCTAACATTTGCAAGTGTAATAACTTAGCAGGCGACTCCTTGTTTTCTAATACTGCAAGGAAATATTGGAACATGTTGTCATTAGATCTAACTTCACTTCCCACTCTTTAAACAAAGGTTCAAGCAATATCTTAAAACACACTGGTTATGCCCATGCTGTAACCCTGACTAATTGTCTGCTTTCTCTCTCGCCATTTTCTCTTTACTGCCTCCCCTCACCTTTTAACACTACTTACCCCTGGGTAGTGGTAACTGTCTTATATTATTGCCACAAATGGGAAATTAATTAAACTGTGGACATATTGCAAACAACCTCACATATCTTAATGTAAGAGTGTCTTATTCCTTTCAGGTATTGTGTTTCATAATTAGCATACTTCTCTTTACCTAAGGCTTTCTAATTACTTTCTAATTACTTTTGACTCAACTAAATTTTTCTTTATATTTCTGTAAAAATATATATATTTTGAATATTGTGTTTGCTTAAATAGTATGACTTAGTAACTACTGTTCTCTTATTTATTTTTATTAAAAAAAAATGTATTTATTTATTTCCATGTTACTGTGGAGCTTTTCTCCCCAGGCCTCTACTGAAAATGGAAATATATCCAGTTGGACCAGCCCGGTTAACAAATGTAAAATAAATAAATAAATATAAGGAAAATTTAGGTCTAACCGAGACTAATATTTGTATTGCTTTAACATCTATTATAGTTTAACATAATTTCATATAATAATATTTTGATAATTTTCATTCCCTACTTCTCTCTTTGTTGTGTTTACTGCTTGTTATTATAGGTGATCCTGACAGTGGCAGCGTGAAATTTCTACCACTTGATGTCAGAGTTTTGGTAGTCTCATGATTATGATGGCAATGAAAAGGCACAGTCCTTGGGTTGCAGAAGGTTGGTCTGACACTGAGGTTGTGGCTCCCACATCCTCTGCCCACTTTTTGGACACAGCATGCCTTTGCATACCCATGCAAATGCATACTAACTACACATACTCATGCCAAACAGCCCTCTGGTATAAACAGGTTGATGGTGACAGAGTTGATCAGAGTAGTGTGGTTACTCTGGTTGCAGACCTGGTAGATTCTTCCCATAACCATTGTGAGGGTGAAGTGTCACATAGGTTGGTAGATGTGCTCAGAGGAGGTCTGCTCTCCACCCTCCTCCTGATGCTGATTTGTCATTAGGTGCTGCCAGACAGATGTGTAGGGCCATAATGGAGACATATGCACACTCCATCAGGGCCTTGGAGGAGACAGTACTAATACAAAATGCTGTGTATTCTGTCATGCCTGACTCCCTGAACTGTGTTGATGACTCCTTGGACAGGATGAATGACACAGTAAATTGGGCAGTATCTATAATGGAATGTTGGTTGAGGGAAGATGGGCATCCATGTGGTTGGAAAGCAGTTACATCTTCTGGTGTTAGCTGATGTGGCCATGCCAGATCCCACTACTTCAACTACTCCATCAGTGATTGTGGTCTCCACACCCAGACATGGTAGGCCACAGGGTCATGGTCCTAGACATAGTTGCAATAACACCTCATCCATCAGACATCTCTAATGTTCAGGTAGCACCCCAATTTCTAGCCAGAGCCATGGAAGTAGCAGTGCAACTCCTGGCAGAGAAGTTCAGTGGCGATGACACTGAACTGACTACTCAACCATGCTCAGCTCACACCTGTCTGAGATGCCAGAACATACTACTACCACAGAGCTTGATTGTGTTCATGCAAACACATATTTAGAATAATACAAAAAAAAACTTGCCCATACCATCTCATATACATGCAGTCTATCTAAACAGTATTGTTGGGTAGTATACATTTCTTGTTACTGGCTCCGACAACTGTACACTTTAATAAATACATGTGCTTCTTACTCACCCACACTCACTTCTTTGGTGTCGGCCTTGCCCTCTTGCCCTCCAAACTACCCCTGTGCAAATAATGATGACTACCCTGCCCTTTGTGCGTGTCTTTGTGATTTAGGGTTGCATATATGTCTGTTGCACACTGTGGATAGCTACTGCTTGTTTATTCAAAAGCTTGCTTTTATTATTATGTATTGCAGAAGAAAACATTTTGATTTCATCCTTAATCATTTGTGAATTTATTTATTTTATTTTATTTTATTTTATTTATTAAACATTTGTTTACCAGTAAAGTCCGACTGGGACAGAGCCCATTTTCAGCAGAGGCCTGGGATGAAATACTCCAAACGCATGTGTTTAGAATAATTGTTAATATAATTGTTGAACCTCATTGTATTTTAGTTAATATTGTAAGTAATGCAGTTGAGGCAGTAGGTATTTCAGTATTGCTTATTACTATATTTGTGCAAATGACTGTATCGTTGACCTGTTCCATGGTTAATAGACAATGGGTAAGTGAAATGCCTGATGTACAGTAATGAATAGAAAACATAATATATTGCAAACAGTCTTCTAAGCTATTAATGACATAAGTATACACCTCTGACAAATGTTCTACTTAGAAGCATATACATATTTCATATGAGAGTACTTGGTTAAATAAAATATTTGTTTTTTTCCTTACAGATTCCACACTTTTTGTCATTACTACAGGTATAAATTGTGTCCTTGGAAGTTGTCCCCTGTCTGATGCTATCAAAACACAGCCATTACGTGGTTAAGTAAAGGTTATGGAGTTTGACAGGCAACAGTTTTCATATTTGTATGTGTGTGGAATCTTAGGTTTTGACCTAGGTAGTGAGTGTGTTTGTGGTATCCTTTGCCTCTTAGCCAGGGCCAAGCATACTGTGCGTGGTTCCATCTGCCAGCATCATCTGCAATTGGTGATTCTCTCTCTCTCTCTCTCTCTCTCTCTCTCTCTCTCTCTCTCTCTCTCTCAGATGACTTATCTGTATCTGCTGGGCCTGCCTGTGTTCCTTGAAACTGTGGTCCTGCCCCTTGCTGCCGCTGTCCTTGTTGAAGCTGTTTCCTGAGAATTATTTTGTGTAAATGGTATGAACTGTTGAGTATTTGGGCACAGCTGCCTGGGTCCTACTGTAGGGCACCTTCTGATGTGTCTACACACCAGAACCTTGATTTGAGCAATCCAAACACACATTCTATGATGTCCCAAGTTTGAGCATGGGCCTTATTGCTTCCTTGCTCAGTGGTGTTTGAGTTTCTGATGGATGTTATGAGCCAGGGCTCCAGTGCATAACCTACTTCCCCCACTAGATGTCCTAGTGGGAAGTATCCCCAGGCAAACCTTGTGTATAACTCACAGATGTGACATACGTGTGAGTCATGAAGACTGCCTGGGTTACCTGCAGACATTGTAGATGATCCCTTGGGAATTACAAACAACATGACAGTTTATAGAGTGGTATACTTTTCTGTTGAAGTACCTCCATTCCTTTTAAGTGGATGAGGCTTTTATTTCTCTGTGTGTACAATCTATGGCCCCCAAAACTTCAGAAAAGTATTGCATAAAAGCTCTGCATGATTCTTGCTCTTTCCTGTGGGATGCATGGGAAATATATGTGATCCCTTGCATGTTGTAGCACTGCATTTAAAAACTGATGTAATATTCTAAAGGCTGATGCCTGTGACACCCATAATATATGTCACAGGCATATGCAATGCTACACATACCTTTGTTTCCACTGGGATGGGTTCTCTATGATTTCACTGGGGATTGAGGTAGGGCTGCATAAGTTGCATAGTCCCTCTAGTGTTTCCCTGTCCACCCAGTATCTCTCTGCAATTTCTGTGTCATGCACTCCATGATAAGTCAAAATGGGGTCTAAACACCCGTCTTCCTCTTCTTGCCTGAGGCCTTCTGGTATCAGCAGCAGCAGCACCTTGATTTAAAGCCTGTTGCACATACAGCATAATGATAGCAGCAGCAACATCTAACATTTTTGCTTCTAAGTGTAATCGTGCCTATTTTCCAAAAGCTTTTAGAGTTCAAGGTAAACATGAGGACTGAGTGTACACAATTGCTTTATAGCTTCCTGAATAGCTCTACCATATCAGATTGGTTAATTAGTATGTAATTCAGCTATTTATGCTTTCTTTAGCATATTCTGGCATTAAACCTTGTTTTGAGGCTGTATACTAAGTCACATGTAGAACAGTTTAATGAATACCAAATTGCGTGTCACCATGTGAGCTGTGAGAAGCACTGCCTACATGATAGCTGCACTTACTGTAGATGTTAATTAATCTGGCCCATACAGTTAAACTAGAATTTTGACTTAAAATTCAGTTGAACAGATTTTGAATTAGAAGCATATTGTAGTACGTTTACTTGACAAGGATTAAGCTTCACCCCATCTTCATCTGTCTATCAAACTGTCCATTAGATCCCTCTTGTAGACTTAAAAAAATACAGTACCTTCAACTGATCCCAGCTTCAAAGGGGAAAGTCTCCTTCTCTATAAATGTAAATAGTTATCTGACTGTTCATTGCAAAATGTCAAAAAATATATATGTACAATGTTATGAATCTTTGTTATAGTGTGCAGAATGGCTTATCATGTAACATGGAAGAACAGGTAGATTTACTTACTGTATAATGGACTGCTTTCTCTACTTGAGATTTTCTGTATCTGAATTACTTTCATTTATTTGACTGAATGACTCTCATTTTTACTTCTTATCTGTAGCTGTGCATTTGCACCTGGGTCATGGCTGAGCAGTATCCTCAGTCCAGTCCACTTACACAGTCAGCAAAGTATTTAATATTTAATTATTTATATTTGTTTACCAGGATAGCACACTGATCAGTACTGGGTAAAATACAGAAATATAAGCAATAACAGAATAAAAAGCTGTGCATATACATTCCAATGAAGCAGCACAGTGCAACATACAATTAAGCAGATTGTAATGTATTTTTACTGCACCCTTTATTCTGATGAAGTCTTTGGACAGAAGTGTTACATCTCTGTGAATAAATATGAATTATTTTGCTTGTGATGTTTCTGCTGCCTTCCAGTGAATGTTTTTTTTTTTTGTTATAAGTTTGTTTCTATATTCTGTGGAGTATTTTGGTCCTTTAGTGCTGTAACTTTACTATCGTCAGTGCTATTTGTTTGGGTGATGAAGCATACTTTGGGCCACTTTACATTGAATAATTTTTTGATAGTAAATTCTGGCTAATTTAGTTAGTTAAGTGCTTGGCAATGATGGGTTTTATTTGGAAGGTTTAATTGCAAATATTTCTATTTTATTATAACATTGTTCCTGTTTTGTTAAAAGTAAGGAGTTGACATTTGTGAGAACGGGAAAGGCACAGGAAAAAGTTGGCACTAGATATGAGATGGCAGTGGTCTCTGTATAGGTAGGAAGATGTTTTGTAGAGGATATCTAGTTTTGTGTGGGTCTTTATGACAGTATTTGGGATGTAAAGGTCAGATTTTAGATTATTGTCTATAGTGACCCCAAGTAGTTTAGTATGTGTGATAATCTCAAGTCTAGTGTCTTCTGCAGGTGATACAGTAAAGGTATTTTTGTGATCAGAGTATTGTTTTTGAATGAAAAGTAGAATGTTTTTGTTTGGGTTCAGCAGAAGATTAGATTGATTCAGAAATTGTTCGATGGATGATTAGGACTGTTGTGTAATAGTTTGCAATGATGGCATGCATGGAGGTGAGCAATTTAAAGAGGAGTTGTCTGTATGGTTGCCACTTTTCAAATGCCCAAAGTGGGACATTTTTTGTAGAAATGTCAGATTTTGTGGGAGAAAACATACCCCTGACCAGTACAAAGGATAGAACTTCACGTTTTGCCAAAATAAATGCTTATTCTTGTAGTATTTGAGTTGCTTATGCCATTTCATATAACATTTGGTTGTTTCTGATAAAAAAATAACTGTTTTACCCAACTATTAAAGGAAACTTAGGAAATATTTTTGTCCTAAAATCTCAGGACATTTGTCATTTTTTTTAATTTTTTTCACAGGATACAATTGCCCAAAGAGGGACTGTCCCTCGCAAAGTGGGACTGGTGGTAACCCTAGTTGTCTGCATATAGAACTAAGGAGCCTTGCCTCAATACAGTATGCAGGTTGTTTATACAAATATTGTACAGGATGTAGGATTAATTTCCCCAAACACCTTTATTGCATTATCACTTGTGACCTAGGCAAATGTACATTCATATAAAAGTAATCATACTATAATTAACATAAACATTTTGCTTCACATATATTGCGGGTTCCTATCACGTAGTCGAACTTTTACAAGTTTGAACCACATATGGTCAAGACCATATGTTTGAATTTGTAAAAGTTCGAGCGTGTGAATGGAAATCTACATAAACGGAGGTTTCCATTCACTTCAATGTGGTGTGATCTCGGAGTTGGTATATTTAAGTAGCGGGGGGTGTGGGGGCGCATCCCCCCACATGGGGAGTGCAGGGGGGCTTGCCCCCCTGCTTACAATTTATTTATTTGTACGTTGTGTTTTTATTTTTTTTTTTCAATAGTCAAAGTTCTGTAACTTTGAACATAATGGTTCGACCATTAGGTGTTCGGAGTTATGGAACTTCAACTATCTGATATAGGCCCTATATTGCTATATGTCATATAACATAAGCAAGATTACATAAATTATTCAATTCCTGCCTTTTTTTCCTTTTTTTAAACAAGAAACATCTTTATTAAACCATCACTTACTACATAAGCAATCATACATTTATACAAATGAAAACGAACCACAACGACACAATCCTAGTTGCAAGCATTTTACATCACAATCCATACTGACACACTCCAAGCTGCAAACATTATACATCACTTATAATCTACCCAATCTTTTTCAGTCAAACATTTCACAGAGGATTTAGGATTGAGCCCTGGGGGACACCACTGGTTATGGATAGGCAGGATGAGTAGCAAGTTTGCCATTTCTCACATGGTGTCCTGCCTAAGAGATAGTTTTAAACCAAATTAGGGTAGAGGTGGAAAGACCTAGGAAGTAATGATTGTAGTAGTTTAGTATGTGAGTCTTATCATATGCTTTTGATAGATCCAGGAGTATGGAATAGACTAGTTTACATTCATCCCTAAGATGAATTATTGTGTTGTGAAAGGAAAGAAGAGATGAAGTGGTGTTATGCAAAGAGAGAAAGTCATGTTGGGTCATACTTCCCAACCTCTTAGAGTAAGAAATCTGAACAAAGCCTAAAATAATGGGGTGACAAAGGTCCAAAAATAGGGACAGATTTTAAATATTGCTCTTATAAACTTCCTAACATAACAGGATTTGTGTTAGCATGCATTTTCTGAAAGAGACAAAGTCCAAAACTCAAATGTATGTCATTATGTAGTGACTTCAATCCTCAGTGATTTGCCAGAAAACCATACATTTTATGAAGAACAGACCAAAACTATGAGGCAGAAATCTGGACATTCTGTGAAACTCTGGACAGTTGAGAGCTATGTGTTGAGTGGGAGAGAGTAGGTCATATCTATGAGATACTTTAGCAGTTGAGAATGTATACATTCTTAAAGGATTTTGGGGAAGAGAAGCAGTATGGCTATTGGTTGATAACTGGAAAATTCAATTGGTTTTCCTGTTTTATATAGCAGAATAACGTGTTTTCCATAGTGTGGGTACATATCATTCTGAGGCAGGCCTATTGATTACTATCAGCATGGGGTATGGTATCTGCAGCAGATTTTAAGGATTCAATAGGGAGTTGTTTGGCTGCTAATGTTGCAGCTTTTGGTTGTAATAGCAATTTTTGTATTATTTTATTTGGAAATGGTTGAGAGAAAATGTTGAGATACTATTCTTAATGAGATGAAGGGTATCTAATGGGTCATCTGATGGATTCTTTAGTGCTGCAAATATTACTTGAATTAAGTAAAATTTGAATTGCCAAGCCATGTTTTGATTTGTTTCATTTGTAAGGAGGGTTGACTACAGTTTTTTCCAGGTATCAGAATTTGTTTTAGGGCTAACAAATAACCTTTTGGTTAGAGTGGTTATTATTCTGGAATCGCTGAAGAAAGTTTTTTGTTAATTTGGATGAGTTTCTCAGCTGTCCATATTTCTGGAAGGAGGCTTCAATTGTGACATTATACTATTGCTTCCAGTCTTTATCTCTTTCCTACATTTTTTGTTTGTTCTTTCTAGTAAGCCAAGGGATTGGATTAGATTTAACACACGTTTTTCTTAGCTGGGCCTAACTATTGAAAACTGATAGAAAGTAAAAATTAAATTTTCATCTGTTTGATCTTCAGGTAAGGTTTTAGTGAAGACTATCTAATTTGGCTAAGTGTAGAGGTAAAGGAGTTTAAATTGAAACTTATGAAGTTTTGAATTAGGTTGTAGGAGATGTTGTATGGCGTTTTGTGTACTGTCAGATAACATATATAGGATCATGATCACTTAGAGAATCTGGAAGCAGCCCTGTAGCTGAGATATTCTTAAAGGCATTGCTTAATATCCAATCAAGGAATACATTCTTAGACAATTAATCGATTGCAAAAAGTTATATAGATTGACCATATTAGAACCTTCATCTGGAGTGGTCCAATTATGATTAAACTCACCTAGTATGATAGCTTACTGGATGATATTTGTGGTCTATGGTAGTATAGCATCAATTATGTATGAAGTGACATTTGGTGGGATGTAAATTGCAGTTGCATACAGTGACTTCTTTGCTTATAAGCTTTAGTAAGGCAAACAATATTTCATCTTTGTCAAATTTGGGTACTGCCTTAACAGTAATTACAAAGCTGTAAGGTGTTTGCATAAACAATTGCTACTCCACATCCTCTTTTGTTTAATCTATTAGACCTCATAATATTGTAGGCCTGTGGAAGAAATTATTTGTCTTTAATGGATGGTTTTAACCAGGTTTTGGCAAGGGATAAAATATCCAGTTTATGTAAAAAGACCAATGATTGTAATTATGGTACTTTATTTGATACACTATGAATATTAAGATTAAAGACCCATGGGCACATTTGTTGAGATTGCTAGTTTTTAACTATTTAGTAATAGAGGGATGTAATGATCGAATAGCCCAGGATTTAAGTCTCCATCTCCACCAACAATGTATAAACTATATACTGTAGTTGATGCTGACAGAGTTTATAGTCATTTAGAAGAAAACTTAATCATGGCACTAGAACAAAAGGGTAACAAAAGAACGCTGTATGGAATAAAGGATCATTTGTTAAATAAAATCATAATGAAGAATTGTAAAAAAGGGGAAGAATCTATGCATGGCATGGATAGATTACAAAAAGGCATTTGACAGCATCCCACATTCATGAATAAAGGAGTGTCTATGGATGTATAAAATGAACCCTACATCAGTTATATTACAGTGACCATGAAACAGTGGCAAATCACTGTCCAGTTTAACCATGATAAAGGACACATTATTATCCCAGGGATATTTCAGGGTGACTCTGTCACTGCTGCTCATTTTGTCTTGCCCTTAACCCATTAAGCTGGGTACTTAACAGATTAGGTGATGGGTTACAATTTGGCTCCTAGAAATCAACAAACTGCAAAGACTTCTCATCTTCTTTTTGTGAATGATTTAAAAGTATATAGTTCATCAGATGAGCTGCAAACACAACTGTAAGTCATAAAAATGTTCTCAGATGATATAAGAATGTGATTTGGTCTTGACACATGTGCAACAGTGGCATTTAAAGCAGGAAAGCGGCAATAACAAGAAAATATCAGTCTGGGACATGAATGTGATATAAAGGAACTTGAGCAGGAGAGAATGTATAAATATTGGAAACTAATGAAAGATTGACAATAAAACATAAACAAATGTGAACAAAACTCAGTAAGGAATATTTTAGAAGATTAAAATTAATACTGAAAAAATCCCTTGCATCTAGGAACAAAGTCCAAGCTATAACTGATTTGCTCTTCCTGTTCTAACTTATAGTTTTGGGGTGATTGACTGGTCCCAAAAGGTACTGGATTAGTTGGACAGGAAAACAAGAAAACTCCTTCAAGCTTAAGAAGTGATATATATAAATCAGTGTACACCAAGACTATATATTCCCCATTCCAAAGGAAGTATGGGCCTCCTGGAAAATGATTACATGTACAGATATGCAGGTGTAGGACTGCATGAATAGCTGCTGACCTCACCAGATTCAAATATAATGAAAGTTTTAAAACACCAGGAGAACAAGTCTAAGATGACTTCCCTGCTTAGTTTAGCAGAAGCATACTGGTGTCAAGCAGGAATGAAAATCAAACCAGAAGTAGAGAAAAATCAGACAGCAATTGAATGAGCCAAAAAAACAAAAGAAAGAATTTAAGAAGGATCAGATGAGAAGGCAAGAAAAATGGAAGAGGCGTAAACATAGTTGCAAGTATAGAAAAAGTACAGTTATATACACTTACCATAAATATAGATGTTCGAGTGCAGTCACTGTTGCAATCATCACATTTGGGTTATCCCTGCCAGGGTAGCTCTTGGCCAGCCCAAATACCAGAGGCTTAGTATTTCTGCTTTGGTTGCTATCGCTTCAGGACTGATGTCAGGTCATCAGTAGTATAAAGTAAGGCAGCCCACCCCATTACATCAGTTTTTCTTGCCCTAACCTGTCAGGAGCCCCCAAGTGGGAGCCAGGTTCTGGTGGAAGAAGCCCACCAGTAGAAATTAAATACCAAAATGTCCCTTGTAAGGGGAGAGAAGAAAAAAGAGGGGGATTGAGGGAGGGAAACCAAGACTGCAACAGTGAATACACTCGAACATCTACATTTACGGTAAGTGTACACAACTGTACTGTGTTCTTCATGTTTCACTGTTGCAGTCATCACACTTGGGTAGATTCCCAAAGCTGAGGAAAAGGGTGGAGGCAATCAAGGAGATTTGGGGCTAGGATGCCCTGCAAGACTGCAGAGGCAAACCCTGCCCTGGATTTGGGGACGATAGAGGGGTGGTAATGTTTGGTAAAAGTGTGAATAGATGTCCAGGTGGCAGCCTCCAGGATGTCCCTGGTGGGGAATCCTCTGAAGAAAGCTGCAGAGGTGGAGGCTGATCTGGTGGAATGAGTCCTGAGCCGCTTGGGAGGAGGCTTTACATGTTGCTTGTAGCAGAAATGGATGCAGAGTTCTTTCCATCTGGAAATTGTTTGTTTGGAGATGGCTTTGCCGTCTGCTCCTGCAGCAAAGCAAACCAGCAATTGATCAGACTTTCTGAAGGATTTAGTCCTATAAAGATAGAGTCTGAGCTGTCTGTGCACATCTGGAGAGTGCAAGATCCTTTCCCCCTTGTTCTGAGGGTTAGGGGAAAAGGTGGGCAAATGAATGGATTAGTTGAGAGCCACAATGAACACCACTTTGGACATGAAGGATGGGTTAGTCCTGAGGGGAAACTCTGTCAGCATGGAGCATGATGAATGGTTCCACAGCCATGAGTGCTTGTAGCTCAGAGACCCTTCTGGTGGAAGTGATAGCCAGAAGGAAAGCTGTCTTCCAGGAGAGAAATTTTAGCTCTGCTGAAGATGCTGGTTCAAAGAGGGGCAGAGTGAGCTTTTCCAACACAAAGTTAAGGTCCCAAGTTGGAGTTGTTGCTCTTTTGGGTGGCCTCAAGTTGCTAGCCCCTCTTAGGAATTGTTTGATCAGAGGGTGTGAGAAAAGGGGCTGCTCAGTGGGGAAATAAGCTGAGATAGTAGAGGCATGAATTTTAATAGAGGAAAAAGAGATACCACTGTGTAGCAGGTCAGCTAAGTAATCCAGGATGAGAGGGAAAGAGGGCTGTGCCTTATCGGCTCCCTTAGCCTGAATCCAGGTGCAGAACCTTTTCCATTTGTCAGCATAAGACTTTCTAGTGCTAGGGCATCTGGTCTCACATATAACATCTATAACCTGCTTACTGAGGTTGGCAGATTGATCGATGGTTAGGGAATAAGCCAAGCTGCCAATTTGAGGGTCTGCAATTAGGGATGCATGAATTCTTCTTCCCTCTGGGTTAGGAGGGTTGAGGTCTGAGGGAGATGCCATGGTGGCAGTGAGGACAGACTGCACAGCAGTGGGTACCAGTGCTGGTGAGGCCAGTCAGGAGCAATAAGAATTGTCCTTGTTTTTTCCTCCTTTATTTTGAGCAGTACCCTGGGGATGAGAGGTAGTGGAGGAAAGGCACAGACTGATAGATTGACCCAAGGGAAGGACAGGGCATCCACTTTCCAAGCCATGCAGTAATGGTCCCTGGTGCAGAACTTGCTGAGCTGATGGTTGGTGTAGGAGGCAAAGAGGTCGACCTTCGGGGTGCCCCATTTCTGAATTATTAGGGTGAAGGTTCTTTTGTCTAGTTGCCGCTCATGTGGGTCCAGAAGATTTCTGCTTAAGTGGTCTGCCAGAGAGTTTAGAGAACCTGGCAGGAATTGTGCTAACAGGTGGAGTTGCATGGCAGAGGTTGTGTGCCAAAGGGACATGGCCAGCCTGCAGAGAGGGTAGGATGAGTCCCTCCCTGCTTGTTGATATACCACATCACAGTGGTGTTGTCTGTTTTGATCAGGAGAGCCCCTGGGGAGAGAAGGGGCTTAAAAGCTGTCAAAGTGTGCTGAACAGCTATCATTTCTTTTTGGTTGATGTGCAGATGGATTTGATGTGGGCTCCACTGGCCCTGTATGCCCCTGCTGTGCAGGTGTGCATCCCAGGCACAGTCTGATGCATCTGTGGTGAGGGTCTGGACAGCGGGGGGTGGTGAGAAAGGTAGTCCCTTGTTGTGGGAGCATGCTGCTGCCCACCAAAGAAAATATTTTCTGAGGCAAGGTATCATGGGTATAAGAATGTCCAGGTCTTGAGAGTGTTGACACCAAAGGCTTTTTAGGTACCACTGAAGTTTCCTCATATGCAGTCTGGCATATGAAATGAGTAGAATGCAAGATGCCATGAACCCCAGAGCTTGCAGGATTTTTCTTGCAGATAACTGGTGTCTGGTGGCTAGTTGAGAGAAGTAGACTGTCAGATAAGTTTGCTTTTCTGGTGTAAGGAATGCCATCTGGGATACTGTCTCCAGGCTTGCTCCCAGGAGTATAATCCTTTGGGTGAGTACTTGTTTGGATTTCTTTTCTTTGATTGTGTACCCTAGGGAGGTTAGTAGGGACTTTACAAAGGCCATGTGCTTGAGCAGCATTTCCTGGCTGTCTGCCTGAATTAGGCATTCATCTAAGTATGGATAAATCTGGATATTCCTTTGCCTGCAAAAGGCAATGGCCTGAGCCAGACATTCTGTGAAAACTCTGGGAGCAGTAGATAAGCCCATGGGAAGTGCAGAGATCCTGCCCTGAAATGTAGATATTTCTTGCATGATTCCCTGATAGGACTGTAGAGGTAGGCCTCTTTTAGGTCTATGGCAGCTAGCCAAGCATCCTTGGAGACCATGGGTAGCAGCTGCTGCAGGGTGAGCATTTTGAATTTTGGTATCACCAGGAAGGTGTTTAGAATGGACAAGTCGAGGATGGGGTGCGAGGCACCTTCTTTTCTGGGTACCAGAAAAAGTCTGGAGTAGAAACCTTGGCCTGTCTGTTCTGCAGGAATGTGCTCTATTGCCCTCAAAGAGAGCAGGGAAAGGACTTGCTTTTGCACCTCTGCCCACTAGTTTGGAAGTAGATCTGGGAATCCTTTTGGAGTTGGAAGGGTGTGGAAAGAAAATTTCTATCCCTGGGACACTATGTTGATAACCCAGCAGTCATTGGTAATGGTGGCCCAGGTGCTTGCGTGAAAGGAGAGTTTTCCTCCTAGGGGTAAGTGAAGGTGGGCAGAGGGAGGGGGTGGTTGAGGAGAGTCATTGTAAGTTCTTACCATGAGGGGGTGGCTTAGAACTCCCTGTTTTTGAAGTGGAGGAAGTCCACTGTTTAAATCTCTGCATTCCCTGTGGCTGCTGTCTGTGGGGAGGGGGGGTCTGCTTCCACGGGGTCTGGGCTGAACTGACCTGGTGGGAGCAGGAAAGGACCAGTGCTTGGAGGGGTAATGCCTGCTGAACCTGGGTGGCTGGACCTGTAAGAAATTCTTAACTGTCTGCATAGATTTTGCTTTTTCTTCCATCCTTTTTTAAGACCTCTTGTGCTTTGGTGCCAAATAAGTTGTCTTTGTGCAAGGGTGCATCCAACAATTTAGATTTAACATGGTCTGGCAAGGGCTATTCCTTAAGCTGTGCATGCCTTCTAAGGACAAAACCAGTGACTGCTGCCCTGCAAGAAGCTTCTAGGGCATCAAAACCACATTGCAAGGTGTGTTTAGTTACTTGACTTGCAGAATGCATTAACTCTTGTAACTCTTTAGATTCTGCACAAGCAGGAAAGGAAGACATTTTTTGTCTGAGGAGTTCCAGGGTATGTTGTTGAAATTTAAGCATATGGAACTGGCAATTTAGTGCTCTGATAGCAAGAATAGCAGAGGTGTATACTTTTTTACCCCATATGTCTAGTGCCTGGGAATCCCTATCTGAGGGGGTTGGATTCTTAACAGAGGTTGCTTTAATTCCTTTACGTCCTTGAGAAAGTACCTCAGGGTCAGCAGTAGGATTTTTAAAAAGACATTTGTGTGAGTCAGGGACTCTGTAATCCCTGTCTGGTTTTCTGGGTGCGGGAGGGAGTGTGTCAGGAGTCAAACTGGATTATAGGAAAACATCCTCCACAACATCCAGGACTGGGGGAATGGCCAGGGATCTGTGCTGTGAAAGATCTAATAATTCCCTGAGTCTCTTTTTAGACTGAGGGTAGTCCTGACATTCCCATTGGAAATGCTCCTTTAAGGTATGAAGGGTCTCCCCAAAGGAAAAGTCCTCTGGGGGAGAGGCTGAAGGAATGGAATCCTCTGCATCAGAATCCTCATAAGCAGAGAGGGGTTGCATGTCTTCCTATTCAGATGCATCAGAGTCATCAGACTCCTGTTCAGACAAAACTACTGGGGACAGATCTCTTTTTCTTTTGGAAGGGGTAGCTTGGCTTCCCCGATCAGCATGATAAGGTCTTCCATAATTTTAAGCATTTGAGACTGATGCAAGGAAGCAAGGACCTGAGATTGGGTCGTTGGTTCCTTGGGTATGGTTCGTACCCTGGGCCTTAGAAACTCTGTAGTTTTTGAAAGAACAGTAGATGCGAAAGAAGTCGTCAGTTTGTGTCGAGAATTGGTAGTGCAAAGGACTTCCTCGGAAGCCGGTGCCTGATCAGCGGCTCTGGACTATCCAAGGGAGAGACAACCACAGGATCCTTAGTCGAAGAAGAGTTTTGTGGCATATCGGACTCCAAAAGGGTCTCATTAGCGGCCTGCAAATCCACAGAAGCAGACATCAGGGGCTGCAAAAGTGCCTCACTGAGGACCAGAGAACTGATGACTAGCTTAACGGAAGAGTCATTGGTACATTTGGACCTGTGCGGTCTGTCTTTATCTTTACACTTTTTCAGAAGATCTACTGTCGGATGGCTTACTGAAGCCATATCGGAATTCAAGGACTGTAAGTGAAAATATCTAGCTACAATAAGGGCCTGATGAGGTACAGTTCTGGCATCAAACAAAGCACAAAAGTGGCAGTGGGGGACATCGTGGACTGGGTCTAAACAAGTGATGCAGTAAGAATGAAAGTCTCGGTGTGGTATTTGCTTTCCACAGGTGAGACAATTGTTAACTTTTTCTGACATTGATTAGTGCAAGAAAAAAAGGATCCCTAGTGGGGGTACTTAGCTTTAGAAGACTTCAGCTTCATTTCGGAAGATGAAACTCCGGTAGTGGCCAACCGGCACTCATGCAAACTGCTTCGGGATCCGTGGCAAGAAAGACTGGTGTAATGGCGTCAGCTGCCTTACTTTATACTACTGATGACCTGATGTCAGTCCTGAAGCAACAGCAACTGGTGCAGAAATACTAAGCCTCTGGTATTTAGGACGGCCGAGGGCTACCCTGGCAGAGATAACCCAAATGTGATGACTGTAACAGTGAAACATGAAGAACATCTCCTAGAGCAATCTCATGTCAGTCAGGATCTGACCCACAAATGGTAAAGGAGAGATGAATATAAACCCAAAGATGAAAGGTTAATAATGGCGGCTCAGATACTGCTCTATGTGCATGTTAGTTTACAAAGTCCATTGAACATATGGGAGAAACAGACAAATACAGGTTCTGTAAAACAGAACTGGAAACAGCTGCACATCTTGTTGCTGGGTGTGACACACAAATAGAAGAAGGCCTTTATATACTGAAATGCATAATAATGTGTCAAGATTGTTGCTTTGGAGATTGTGCGAGCATTACAATATTGAAGTTGCTGAGAATCATTGGAAACATGAGCCTCAAAGCATTACAGAGAATGATGAACTTTATATTACATAGGATCATCCATTACCAACTGTTCAAAACATAGATGCAAAAAAACAGCTATAGTAGACCATGAAAAGAAGGCAGAAATAGCATTAATCATTGAAACTGCTACACCTAGTGATTACAGTGTCTTATGTATAGAGAGACACAAAGTTGTAAAATACCAGGATTTGCAGGCAGAAACAAGGCCATTGTAGAACGATACCCAAACAGTTTGAATAGTAACCTGAATAAGAAAAACCACAATAGCAGCAAAAAAAAATCTATGTGGACACCACCAATGAAGCTGTAAACCTTTTATTTAAATACTAAGAGTGTTTGTCCAACATGTGGTTAGACTTCATCAGAGTTAAGTAAAATGCAAAGCCACCATCTTTAGTACAATCTGTTCACCAATGAAAAACACATAATACTACTAGAATTATAGAATAGTTTATTAAAATCTTAAATTAATACTCTCCATGAAAAATAAGGCTACTAAGCAAGTGACAGAGCAATGAACTAAAATGCGGGCCGATAGCCTTGTACCAACCTATGAACCAATACATGAATAAATATATAACTGATGGTGCATAATAATACATATAAAAATAACACTTATAAAAATACCTATGCATAAAGGCACACCTAAAAGTTGCATACAATATAAAAGTATGTAAATAAATATACATAAATGTATATAAATGAATGACTTAAATAATAGCAGCCTTCGACTTTAGAATACTGGTAACAGAAATACAGTGGTTCAACCTCGACAATACCTGAAGCATTGAGCCTCAATTGCTAGTTTAATTCTTTAAATTCCAGTAATGTCGCAATGTCCCAGTGGAGTAACCATCACTCTGTCTATTACAAAAAATGTAAACTTTCTATAATTAGGATAGATGTTACTGTGGCAATAAAGCGCATTTGTGTTTTTCTTTTTCCTAACGTTGTAATAGTGTTCACGTATCCTGTCCTTCAACTTTCTAACAGTTTTCATTACATAATAAGCATGACAGGGGTCACAAGCAGCTAGCTAAACAATATGGGTGGTGTTACAATTGAATTTAACCCGGACAGGATATAGTTCTCTTATAATTCTGAACCACTATGTAGGGGCCTACACAGCTTACAAAATCCACATTTTTGCATATTACTGTGTGTCCAAGGGAATCTCCCTGAAGTTGTCTCCAGAAATGTTCTAATGTTCTTCCATTTCAGATATACTATAACTGGAGCACTCCCCAAACATCTTTTTATCTCTTCTGCGAACACCATGTTCCAATATAACCTAATAGTTTTGGTGAATAAGTGTGTGGTGGTGCTAAAAGGAATAACAAAAAGGGGTTTGATCCCATGTTTCCCATATTCCTCTCTACAAATGATATCCATAGTAAAATTTGTTTCACTAACAGCAACAGTATACTGGCACTAACATTATCCATAACATCTGTATTAAAGTTCAAAATGGGAGCAAATATACCCCGTTGTTGCCCTACCACTTCCGTCCTGATGTTTTTTAACATTTTAATAGGATAACCCTTGTCTAAAAATAGATATATCAAATGATGCAACTCAATGTCAAAAACGGTGTCATCAGAAATAAGGCAGGACAGCCTAACCAATAATAGCTGGAGCAATGGGCCTCATAAAAAGGAATTTAGAGTCATTTTTTTACACATGCTACTGATACATGTAACTGTGTTTGAATTGCAGGAGTCACTTCTAGGCACACTGTGGGTGCTGCGAAGAACACTTTTAGCTAAGATCAGAGATTGAATCCATTCCCATGATGGTATTAGAAATCCGATAGTCTTGGAGAAATTAAACTTAGTAAAGCAGTGATAGTGATCTGAGGGTAGCATGCATGTTTCATTTTGTGTATAATTACATATTATTTTATGATAAAAGTACTAAGAAGGAGAAGACAAAAAGTAAGTTTGATGAATTTGCATTTATTGTTTTGAACTTCTAGGTGCTGAAGTCAGTTGTTTTGCAATTATGTATTGATGGGAATATTGAACAAGTGAGGAGCATGTTTCAGTTTGATAGGAACAATTGATTTTGCTTGTAATGATGTTACATGGTGGAAAGTGGTAAGATTTGACAGTATTATTATTTGTGCAATTTAGATAAGATGGAGGAGCATGGTGCTGGAATGAGAGCTACAGATGAGATGTGGAGGATATTGGGAGATGTAGTTTATGGGCTAGTTAAGTATGATATATATATTAGACGGTGTTGACTGGCTGAGTTTATCGCGGATTGATAATGAATGGTAATGGGTGTTAATGGGAGTGGCTATGTGTATATAAAGGTAATGATATTGGGGTAGGTGGGAATGGGGACAGGGTGAAGTGTGAAGCCAAGCTGTATATACCACAACTAGTTTCCAAATAAAAAAATGGAATCTGCAGGTTTTTTTATATTTGTTAGCCAACCTTAAGACAGTGCTCCAACTGAAAAGAGTTACAGAACCCCCTCTCCCCCTAAACAACAACTAGCTGATTTTCAACAGGGCTTAAGTCACAATTGTAGAAAACTTTTTCTTGGTCAATAATTTTGGTTGTCAGTATTGCTCAGTCTTGACTGAAAGGAATAGCAGAAAGCTTTAAATGCTTATTTTTTTTCAAAGGCAGGTAAGCTGCTGCTCATGGGTAAGAAAGCCATACCAATTAAAATATAATTGCTTTAACCAGCTTGAACTACATTAACACATGAAGTGTCCCTTTCCTTTAGCAATAGTACTAGCTCCAAGCTCACAGATGCAGATGGTATTTGCAGCTTACCTCGTGGCACACAAAGGTATCTGTCTATTGTTTGCAAAGAACAACTTTTGTAGGCTGCTAACCCTCCTACCAAAAGAATGACAGAAAGCAATGACTTTTGACACTGTGTGGAAGAGGAAGTTTTGCAAACCTACTTATTGTTGTCACAGAGCAATTTTGTTGTAGGCTCCAAACCCTTCTAACAGAAGAATGATAAAACTAATAACTTTTGATATGTATAGATGGGTCAGTCTTGCACAAGAAGTATCTGAGGCCAAACTGCATTTTGTCATTTCATTGTAATGACATTTGGGTAAAATTTGCTTTCTCATGACTAGTCCATGCTACTACCTAGCTCTAGCAAATGCATCTCTATTAGTTTCATAGGTGTATACTAGGCTAATAACCACAGAGGACTTTCTAAGCCTAGCCATGCATCCCAAATCTATGACAAGTTTTGGTACCCTTTGTAAGTGTAATCAGGGGCTTGGGAGGTGAAACATTTACAAGCAGGGGCATGTGAGATGAATACCGCCTGTGTCCACTAGAGACATAGGTGCCAAACCAGGGATGAGTTTCCTGTTCCACATCCAATTGTCCAAGTTACACTTAAATTGGGTTCGAGAGGAACTCTGCTTCCCATGGATGTGGAGCCTGTTGCAAAGAATGGTAGTCTCTGGGATACATGCCTATCTCTCCAGCAGGTCTTATTTATATCACAGGCAAGGTTTACGTCTTTAGAATGGGTAATTCTGGTGATATTTGTTTTGCAGATATGCAGGAGGTCCATCAGAGTGGAGTCTGACACTGCCTTGTATGCCAGGCATAGATCTCCCCCTCAACGGTCTGTAGGAGACAGAATACAGGGATAGGGCCTTGAGGCAGTCTGCATAGGACATGTTACTTATGTCCTGGATTCCTCTAGTGAGGAACCTCTGTGGAAGTTCTAATTGTTCGATATGCCTGGTTAGGTACATACCAAGTGGAGCGTTGTACTCAATGATAGGTCTGATGAATACTGAATACCATGGAACAATGACTTCTTTGGACCTAGATGTTGTACCTTTGTTTATAAATTGCACAACACAGAATGATTTCTTCAGCACTGTAGACACGTGATGGTCAATAAATAAATTACTGTCTATGAGTGTCCCCAAATCCGAGACAACTGGGTCAACTGTTAGGGGTGTGTTGTCAATATGATATTTTCTAGGGGTTGATGACTTTTTGAAGGATACTATTATGCATTTCTTGGTATTTAACTTTAGTCCATGGCTCTGACAGCAGATGTTTGTCTATGTCAGCACTTCCTGCAAAACATATGTGTCACTGGGAGATTCAATGACAGAGCCTAATTTGCAATCATCTGGAAATTTAGTCAGCCAGAGATCACTGACGTTGGCCTTGACTCCAGAAAAGTAAATGCCGAAAAGGAGGAGCCGCAAGATTGATCCCTAAGGGAGTCCACTTCTGACTGACCTCTTTGTAGAGTTCGACTCCCCGATTATAACTTCCTCGGTCCTGTCTCTGAGACAGCTGGCTATCCACCAATGACATAAGGGTTTGTACCTAATCTCTTAAGTTTGTGAACAATGCCTGAGAGAGGGCATTAGTAAACTTATCTAGAGATATAACAATCTAGGGTATAATCTATACCAGTAAATAGGTATGCAGAAATAAACACATAAATTATATCATGTAGGGTACCAGAATAGCTGAGGCTTCTGCACAGAGTTAAATATTTCTGAAATAAACAGTTGACATACATGGAAGACTGTAATAAAAAGGCCAAAATAATAAAAAAAAAACTTGCTGAATAAATACTTTTGTTTACTATAAAAAGTAAATTGAACGTGATTTGCTAAAAGCAAAAATTATAAGGGAAGTGATAATCCCCTGAGTATGAAAGTCCTGATTGCATTCAGGATTATTGCATCAAGAATTTCAGGCTAATAAAATATGTTTGGGCAAGACTGAATGAAAAACATTAATACATTTTCTCTGATTACAAATTACCATCCAACTCATATTAAATAAAGACAGCTTGCAGGTATGAAATATGTAGCAGAAATAAATTAACTCAAGACATTAAAGAAATAAAGGCACATGCCTGCAGTGAATGCTGAAGAGATAGGATGCAACATTTTAATAAAGCAGTGGTTAGCAAGAATGCTACAGACAAGCCCCAAGAAGTGGATATACCATCAACCATTACTTATTCAAAAAACCTAGACAAGCTTTTTACACAGCAAAGTTATTGGCTTAATGACAGTAACATTTAGAAGTTAAAATCTTTGAGAACAAAGCAGGAATTGTCACATGTTCAATAAGCTGTTGTCTGGTATTGCTGCATTTAGGTCTATGACAGGCACTACTGGTGGGGAAAATGGAAACCACATCATGATGCAATCTTAGTTGCAGATGTAAATCAGACCTCAGATGCATGTTTATTGCAGACCATGTATTATATGCATCTTTTTCTGATTTTGCCATCTAGTGCCACTGTGCTTATGTTATGAATTTCAGAACCTCACTATTTCCACCCACAGTATGGCTGTTCACACTGCTTGTGAGGAAGCATTTTATATCATTCCAATTTATAGGATCATTTTTCTTTTAAATCTCCTAAATGTTATGGTTTGCTGTCCTTCAAATTACCTTTTCATGTTATACCATCCTATTTATTGTAAGACTGTTAAACTGATATTAAGCATGTAAACTCTGCATTTCCTGATATAACCTGTGTGCAACCTTTGCATCCATTTCATGATTTAGAAGAGTCAAGAGATCAGCCCACCTACCTGGTCATCAAATAGTAAATAAATAAACCTGATCCATTAGATTCTATATAAAAGGGTGCCAGTATTTCATTTTCTTCTACAATAATAATAGTGTTATCTGTTAGCAATGTGGTTAATAGTAGTAGAAGCCTGTTAATATGTTGACTGCCATTCTAAAAAATATTATGCTTTACCAATATGTCCTCCCCACAGTCGAGTGGCCTCCGAAAGACATGCATAAATGGGCGTGCCTTCGCTGAAGGTTGGGCATCGGGCTGGTAACTCGGCACCATAAAAATCTACTGCCAATCATTAGCGGACTGGAGTTCCGCTGTGGCGACCCCTAACCGGGAAAAGCCGAAAGACACAACCATTAAACTGGTTATGAGTTACCCATACTGAAAAGGAAAGGCAAAATAAGTAATAAGTGAAACAGTACTTGTATTACATTCATAGAAGTGACCGCCCTTTTAAAGATAAGGGGTTGACTATTTCAGAAGATAATCAATGTACAGTAATATGTGGGGTGGGGCTAGTGAGTTAGTGAGAATTAGGCTTAGAGAGGAGAGGCAAACAAGATGGGAGAGCCAGAGACATTATTCAAATGATAGTACAAATATTTAAGTGTGGGGAAGGGGAATGATGGGACAGGAGGAAAAACACTTGAAACAGCAGCACTATAGTTAAGATCTAAAGCACTTAGAAACTGTGGAACTCCTGCCTTTGCTTACCCAGTTAGGGCTTTTACTAGTGATAGCCACTTCCTGAACAGATAGCTACAGTAACTACAGGGCTTATTTGTGTTGAGATGCCTATCAGTGGTTATCACTTTTTCTTTGTTTGTAGCAGTTATAATACCAAACATATGGTTATCATTCCTTTTAAACTTTTTTATAGAGGCATAAGAAAACATCAGCAATTAACAACCTTCTTGTTCTGTTTGAACATTATCAAAAACAATTATATTGTATATGAGACAAGTAATAAGAAATCAAATTTCTCTTTATACTAAAATTAAACAACCAGAAGTTTTATCTTTATACTAAAACTGAACAATCAGAAGTTCTATACAAACATGAAAATTGAGCATTCAAAGAAATATTAACCATTAGAGTTATTAGCTAGTATATCAGGTCTATATTATATTCTCAAAAGCCGACAATGTCGAATCTGACATTGTCAACACGAGAATATTGAATGCTCAGAATCTCAAATGTGTAAACGGAAATCTCCATTAGGGGAGATTTCCATTTACTGCAATGTAGTGCAGTCTCGGAGTTGGTATATTTAAGTAGCGGGGTGTAGGGGGTGCAGGGGGGCTTGCCCCCCTGATTAAACCTGTTAGGGTATTTTTTTTTGTCTTTTTATAAGGTCGAAGTTTGAAGACATCGACCATATGGTGTCGATCACATGTTGTTCGATGTTTTCAACCGTCGATCTTATAATATAGACCCAGTATATCATAGAAAAAAACAGCCAACAAACTACATTAAATAATTAGCAATTAGCTACTAAAGAAATGAAATACAAGTCTTACTAGGTAAGAAAACAGTTAATCATTTGATAAGATATGATAATTGTATTGGTTTAATTAATTATACATGTCCTGCTGCTACAAATATTGCTGCAGATCACCATAAGGAAAGAGTGTGCAGAATTAAAGAATGGGCAAACAAAAGTGTTTATTATAGCTTAGTCAGATAATGAAACCAATGAAGCTAACAGTTAATTTGTACTAAATTATTTTCATTAATGAATGAACAATTACATTTTCCCTGTACTTTTCTGTCTAATCTGGAGCAATGACTTTTATGTTTAGCATTTTATTACAGAGAACCATGAGTACAGTTAGGATTGTGTAAAGGGGGCTGCTGCCCCAGTTGCAAGCTGCTAAGGTGAGCAATCAGGAAAACTGATGAGTCAATGATCAGCCATGAGTATGGCTCCCTATTGAAATGTCAAGAATCTCAATTTCAAGTCCTGACAAACAAACAAAAAAGGAGAAAATGCAGGAAAAGAGAGGAGATAAAATAATACAAATAACACTGTTCTTCTTTAAGCTTGATTTTTACAAGGGCAAGCCCTTTACACCCCCAAACTGCTATGCATCAACTCCAAAATTGTTTTCTCAAAAGTATTGACACAACTGAAAGAAAAACGAATATGCAAAGAATGTCAATCTTGGACTTAGTGTCCATAAGTCTGGATTTACAGCTGTTCAATCTCTACATTATGGGATTTGCCATTCCAAGTTTTGATGGTTACCCACAAGTGCAGTATTAACATTTAGTCTAAGCAGCTGTGGCTACAAGGTTGCTTAACTTAATTTTATAATCCTAATAAGAAGCTAGTAGAAACTCCACAGATTTTTACTGGAGTCATGACAACAAAGGAGTATCATAGTGGAACAGAACTGTGATATTTAAATTCTGTCTGGAAATTTATAGCGTGTAAAACAAACTTTAAATAGGAAAAATCAAAGGTTTTACTTAGAAGAAACGGCTAGTTTACAGCCTTAGTCAAATGGCAGCATTTGACAGTTCTTTTATGAGTGGTTAAAGGAGTTGTCAAGCTGTGATATTTGGCAGATAGTCACTGTCAAATATTTGTCAAAGTGTGGCAGTTAGGGGTTCATAGGTTGGTACTAGGTTATCGGCCCTAAGGCCTATACAAGCCCAGCCACAACAATTCCCTGGATATTTCTTCCCACAATATTTACTTCTCTGGGCCTCTGTCTAGCAGGGTGACTGACATGATCCCCGGGGTGAATTTCCTATCTCCCATCCAATCATCAAGGTTCCTTTTGAAGAGGGCCAATGAGGTGCTCTGCTTGACATGTATGTGCAGTCTATTCCAGAGTATGGGGAGTCTCTGGGTCAGGAACCTATCCCTCCAGCATGTTTTGTTCATTGTGATGGCAAGGTTTAGATCCCTGGAGCATGTGGCTCTGAGGGATTGGGATTTCTTTAAGTGGAGCATGTCCAACAGCTCAGGGTTTGACATGGCCTTGTATGTTAAGCAGAGATCGCCTCTGAGTAGACGATATGCCACAGAGTACAGCTGGAGTTTTTTTAGATGGCCAGCATATCGCATCTGCTTTAGGCCTGTGATTCTTTTAGTGAGGTATTTCTGTGGCCTCTCCAGCTGTTGCAGATGTCTTGTGAGGTACATACCAAATGGGGCATTATACTCTATAATGGGTCTAATGAGAGATGAGTACAGTGGGACAATGACCTCCTTTTTTCTGGATGAAAAGCCCTTAGTGATGAGGTGTGCCATATAGAAGGATTTCCTGACTGTTGTGGTGATGTGGTTATCGAAAGTGAGACCACTGTCCACCTGTGTCCCTAAGTCTCTCATGAAACTTTCGATGTTTAGTGTCCTGCCACCTATGTGGTAATTCATGGGTACATGTTTTTTTCCAAAGGGGATAACTATACATTTCTTGGCATTAAGCTTGAGCCCATGGCTCTGGCACCAGGCATCTGTTTCTGTAAGGCCCTTTTGTAGAATACCCACATTATTTGGGGATTCAATAATGGCTCGCAGTTTGCAGTTGTCTGCGAACTTTGTTAGCCAGAGACCCTTAGTGTTGGCCTGTACTTCAGAGAAGTAGATGCCAAACAAGAGTGGTCCCAGGACTGAACCCTGAGGTACTCCAGTTGTCACTTGTCCGGAGCTGGATTTGGAGCAGCTACTTTTAAGAATGAGTTCTGTCAGTAAGCCAGTTGGCAACCCATCGAGTGACGTAGGGATTTATGCCCAGTTTAATAAGTTTATCTATGATTCCAGAGTGGGGGATGGTGTCGAAGGCCTTGGTGGGGTCCAGATAGGCTGTGTGGACCGCCTTACCCTCGTCCACAGCTCTGGAGACTGATTCAACAAAATTAATCAGATTCAGGAGACAAGATCGGCCCTTCACAAATGCAAACTGGGTGGGGTCCAGTGTTTGAAGGTTGCCAATGTCTTTGTTTATAAGTTCCATGATAATGCATTCCATGCCCTTGCAGATCAGGCTTGTCAGACTGATGGGACAGTAGTTCCCGGGTGCCAAGGCGGATCCCTCCCTTGTGGAGTGGGATAACTGTAGCTGTGTGCCACTCAGTGGGCATGAAGCCTGAGGTGAGGCTATGATTAAACATGACACTTAGGTGAGGTGCCAGTTAATTTTGTAGTTCATGTAGTACACAGCCTGGGATGTCATCTGGTCCCATGGATGCTGTATTCTTTGTGTTACAAAATAGGGAGGTGGTAAGAAGCTTTACAGCAATAAGAGTCTCTGGCACTCCTGCTTCACAGAAACTGTACACATTAGTGTACCCTGTGTATGCCTGCTGACCCTCACCATGGCTCAAAAGACATATGCAGCTGAATGATTCAGCTGCATCTATTCTAGCATGTCTTTTTTTCAGTTTCCCAATGCGAATCACTACCGGCAGCTGAAAAGACAAACAGGTTTTAAACTATAAGCACCAGAACCACAGGGCGAAGGGGAGGAAGACTCATGCACACGTTGCACACTAATTTAATCACAAAGTGTGCGGAAAGCACTTCTTGCTCATAAGGCTCCCAAGTGTTAGCTCCATGGAGAACTGCTTACTTCAAAGGCTCCAGTTCTGGAGTAAGTCAGTGATATTTCATTATGTTAGGTTTATGCAGTAAGTGATGGCTGTTTATTTTATGCAGTAGCTCTGAAGTGATAGTGATGGCCATTTAGTGCTAGCTCCATTTATTTTATGCAGTAGCTCTGAAGTGATATTTCTGGCTCCGTTTATTTTAAGCAGTAGCTCCGAAGTGATAATGATGGCCATTTAGTGCTAGTTCCATTTATTTTATGCAGTAGCTCCAAAGTGGTATTTCTGACTCCGTTTATTTTATGCAGTAGCTCTGAAATTATAGCGATGGCCATTTAGTGCTAGTTCCATTTATTTTATGCAGTAGCTAGATAGCTCACTTTGCCATTGGCCTAAATCTTTCCTTACCCCACTATGTTCTGTAAAGTGGCTGGAATTTCTCTCAATACCTTAATCAAACCAGTCACAAAATGGTACACAGATTGTTACAGATTTGATACTAGTAATGTTAGTGTACGCATTGCATTTTTAATTCTGTATTTCAAATATACAGAATAGAAAACATTGGAAGTAACAGAACATGAGTTTACTGTACGTGGAATTGCAGGCTGTTCCCATGGTGGTGTGAGAATAGTGTGAAAGTTGATGAAATATTTGAGGCATTGCTTAGAAAATGTTCTAAAAACATGCTTCTGGAGCATTTCTCCCCGGGCCTCCGCTGAAAACAGGATCTGTGGAACCTAGTCGGACTTTCCCGGTCAACAAATGTTAAATAAAAAAAAATGATATTTACAAATTGTCATCAAGGTTTCAAAACATTTACAGTCAGTTATTTTGGCATTAGAATGGGCTTTGATGTTGGGTACCACTTGAGATTGCATAGTATTCCAAGATGTTGATGACTGTTTCTAGAGGTCATTTACACATAATTACAAGTGTAATGCTTTGACCAAGGATGTATTCAAGTTGTTTAATGTCTGGAATAATTTATGTGCTAGAGTTTGTAGGTACAATGCTATTGGATTTATATCAAAAAGGGCAGTAGCTCTGAAGTGATAGTGATGGCCATTTAGTGCTAGTTCCATTTATTTTATGCAGTAGCTCCAAAGCAATATTTGTGTGTAGCTCCAAAGTGATATTTGTGTGTGTGTGTGTGTGTGTGTGTGTGTGTGTGTGTGTGTGTGTGTGTGTGTGTGTGTGTGTGTGTGTGTAATTGGGCTCAAACCCTGTACCTTAGGTACAGGGTCCTGCATTTTCTACCCACACCACCACATGTGATTCAGGGAGTTTGTCTCATACCTTTGGTCTGACCTCTGTTAAATCATAATGAAAGCCCTTTAAGTTTCAGTCTTACCACATTTTTATTTGGAAACACAGTAACACAAAACACTATTTTAGCAGCTTTCTAAGATTGTACAAGCAATATTTAAAATGTGTCCCTGGTTTTAGCCCCCCCCCCCCAAATAAATTTTGGCTTTTTCCAGATTTCTTCTGCTGTGAAAGATTTAGTTGTGTCAAGTGGATGGTGCAGTGGTAGTGTTGTTCATAGGTTCATACTAAGCTTTCTGCCCTAGGGCATTTGTAAGCCTAGCCAGCGTGTGTTTGGCTTTCACCATCCTTGAATTGAGTTTACTGTGCTCTTTTTAAGGTTTGTTTACTGTGCCTCTGTCTAGTAGAGACACAGAAGTAATCCCCGGGGTAAACCTACAATCTCCCATCCACTCATCAAGATTCCTCTTGAAGAGAGTCAGTGAGGGGCTCTGCCTAACACGGACCGGGATTTTATTCCAGAGCGAAGTGAGCCTCTGGGTTATGAATCTGTCCCTCCAGCATGTCCTGTTTATTTCTGTGCTGAGGTTCAAGTCCCTCGATCGCGTAGCTCTAAGGGATTTGGATTTTCTGAGGTAGAGCATGCCCATTAATTCCGGTTGCCTCACAGCAAGAGGTTATGTGGTTTGATTCTTGGCTGGGGTGCCGTCTGTATGTCCTCCCTGTATTTGGGTGGGTTCCCTCTGAGTACTCTGGTTTCCTCCTATGTTACAAAGACATGCATCTGGAGCATTTCTCCCTGGGCCTCTGCTGAAAATTGGCTTTCTTCCAAGTCTGACTTTCCTGGTTAAAAAAATGTTAAATAAATAAAAATTTTTGTAAGGAGCTGAGAGCTTCAGGGGAAGATAAGTTTAGCACTGTGTATTCCAACACTGCTTGCATTGTTAGCACAACAGGTAGTAGCTTACTTTTGATGCAGAAGGCTATGGGTTCTACTCCCACAGTATGCAGATAGATCGCTGATACTGTACTATGTTGTATTTTAAAGGGAGTGGATGTGCTACAGTCTTGTGAATGTCCTCCTTTGGAGGAGTTACCTAGTAACTATGAACCTGTTATCAGTTTGCCATCCATTCTCTGTTTCAATATTATTAGCTTATCATTTTGTAATATAACATAGGCAGTTTATTCTTCAAGGGCAACAGCCAATTTATTTTTAGATGAAACAATGAAATACAGAGTTGTTTCCTAGCAGCAACCTCTTCATTAGTTAGAGATTAGTTAGAGATCCCTTAAATGTGGAATTATTTAGATGACTTACTTCTGCAGACATTTTGCATATTTACTGATATTGGTGGATTATGAGAAGTTTGAGTGGCCTTTTATGGTTGAAATTTTCTAAAATGGGCAGTTTTGTTTTTTCATTATTGGTTCATACATTTTGTTTCATTGCTTACTGGAAGACTGTTCAAAACGACAGCTTTAAAACACATTCTAACAACTGGTGCTGTATTATACATGGAATATAATTTAATATAATCAGGAAGGTGAATCAAAGAATGCATACATGTATGCATGGCCCTAAAAATGTGTTTGAAAACAGCCCAGAAGAAAGTGTGAAAGGCTCAAAATCATGGGCAAATTTTAAGCTTTACTCTTGTTACCAAAGCAGTGGATGAAGGTAAAACAGTTCACACCACATTACCTTGACCTGGCCAAGCCTTTTGACACAATCCCCTACTCGGGTGCAGTACAAAAGATGAATAATGTAGGAGCAAACACATCACCAGCTGCATTGCCAACTTGGCTCACAGGATGCAGGAGATCAAAACAGGGGAAGAGACCAGTCACCAATGGAGTCCCCCAGGGTTTGGTGCTGAGACTTTTTCTGTTTGGCATATACATCTCAAAAGTAAAAGGAAATACCAAAGAGCTTTGGCCAGCTAAGTTTGAGATGACTGCAAGCTAGGAAAAGTTATTGCAACCCCAAATGACTTAACCATCATGTAGGAAAGTTTGTCCCAAATAATAACTGGTGTCAAAATCATGGCAATGACATCTGAGAACTGAACCAATTGTTTGGCATTTGGGAACTTGTGTGTGCAGTGACCTAACTTTTAACCAACATGTGGCCAGAGTCATAAGAAAGTCTTTCTGTATTGCACAGCTTATATAAACAAACTGATTGTGATTAGATCTGGAGATGTTGTTGTCCCCCTTTACAAAACTCTCATTATGTCAATCATTTTGTATAATGCCCACTTTGGCATGTATCTGTCCAGCCCCATGCAACAATTGGAATACCTTCAGAGATACTTTACTAAAAGGATACAAGTCCTAAACAATAGGTCTTGCATGGACCACCGCAAAGATTTATTACTATACTCAGTATCCTACAGAGTGCTTAGAGGTGACATGTCTGGCATACAAAGCACCCTCTGGCATAATACAGATGGACCTACTCAACATTAACAAGTCAAATGGCATCAGAAATACTCAGTTCAGGTATCTAAACTGAATGTTGTGGAGAGATGGATATATATCACAGAGGCTACCACTGTTCTGGAACAGACTATCCAAGAAAATAAAGCAAAGCTTATCCATCCATATTCAAATGCAACTTGGATCTAATGATGGGTAATAGAAAATATACCTCAGGATTTCCCCTCATGCCACTAATGGATAGAGGCAGTTCCTAAATGCTGCATCCCTTACATGGCCCCCTCAAATTATCTATGGTATAATCACAGTTGTCCTCACTAGGGCTAACATACAATTATCAGCCATGGGGATAGCTAAGACCAATCAGAAAATGTTAATTCAAGCACCAAAAGGGAATTGGCTAAGCTTAAAATGTCCTCCAAGTGAACCTATGTTGTGGTAGCAAATAGTTTTAAAAAAATACCCTTTTTAGTTCACTAAGTGCCCCTGTCACCCTCTGCAACCCCCCCCCCCCCCAGTCTTTAGCAGCTTCCGGTGCCTATGGTGCTCCTAATAATACTCAAGTTCTGTCCATCAGAATCAACTATTCAGTTTCACTTAGATGCAGAGCCAGTCTGCTTCCACCAATGGTTTCACTCCTTATATTTGTAATACACTGAACTGCAAACCTTTCATTTGCTCCAGCCTATCAGAGAGACTAGTGCAAAGCTCTCCATTTATTACTTTGTTTGCCTCTCATTTTCAGTACCGGTAACTCATAACAGGGCATCATTATTCTTTCGGGAAAACTAGACTAGGCTTAGAAAGGACTACCCTGGGTCGTTAGCCTAGTAACACTCTATGAATCTATGAATAACCAATTTACTAAGCCTGCACACAATTTTCTTTTTTGTGTTATACAACAGTAACCCCCTTTTTAGTTTCGGAGGGTTTACTTTCAAAATCAACACATTTCCATGCTTTTCAACCCCTTTTTTCTAACCTTTTAGAACCATCTTTTTCTTGATTTGCTCAGCAACAAACCCCCTTTTTCCTGTCAGAAGATTTATCCTATTAGAATCAACATTATTTTCTTGCTTTACTGGATGACCAAGTCCTTTTTTTCTTACAGAGGGTTTAACCTTTTAGATTTAACTACAGACCAAGAAGCAAATAAGATATCCGCCACGGAATCCAGACACAGAACGGAAGTTGTTTCAAAATGTAAAAATCTTTTATTCCAAACGAAAACAAGAAGAGTATCCACAAGCGCTTTCACTTGGATGTTCCAAGCTTCATCAAGTAGTCTTGTTTTCGTTTGGAATAAAAGATTTTTACATTTTGAAACAACTTCCGTTTTGTGTCTGGATTCCGTGGCGGATATCTTATTTGCTTTTAGATTTAACTCCCTTTTCTTGCTTAATTCAGCAATACACTTTTTTGTGTGTCAAAGGGTTTAACATTCTAAAAAATCAACACTTCTTTTCCCAGCAATGAACATTCTCTTCCCTGTACAGAATTTTACCTTTACAGCTGCATGTTACATGCACTTTACTTTCTTAAAATGTCTTTAGTAAAGCAATTTTATCATACACAGCTTTTCATAGGATCATAGGAAGTTACTAGGCTACTGGCCCTAGGGCCCTTACAAGCCTAGCCAAGTTCTACCCTTATTTCCTTAATCAGCACCTGAAACCCATGTCCAAGAGGGACACAGGAGGAACCCCTGGGGTGAATTTACAATTACCCATCTGATTGTCCAGACTGCATTTGAAGAGGGCCAATGAGGTGCTCTGTTTGACATGAAGTAGGAGTCTGTTCCAAAGGCATGGTAACCTCTGGGAGACAAATCTGTCCCTCCAGCAGGTTCTATTAATGTCACATACCAGGTTAAGTTTCTTAGAGTGAGTAACCCGTATACCATTTGACTTGCGGATATGCAGCATTTCCAATATGGCAGGGTCAGAGATTGCCTCATAAGCAAGGCAAGAGATTTCCTCTAAGTAGTGCGTATGAAACAGAATAAAGTGACAATGATTTTGGATGATCCATATAGGACAGATGCTGAAGACCTTGAATTTTCCTTGTGATGAACCTTTGTGGGTTCTTCAATTGTTGCAGGTGCTTGGAAAGGTACATACCAAAAGGGGCGTTGTATTCAATTATTGGCCTGATGAGGGAAGGGTACAGGGAGGTTATAACTTCTTCTTCTTTTCTGGAGGCAATGACCTTACTTATAAGATGAGCAATATAGAATACCCTTCTTACCACTGTAGAGACATGATGATCAAAGGTAAGATTGCTGTCAACCTGTGTGCCCGGGTCTCTCACCACTGATTGCATCCCTAGGGTGTTTCTATTGGTGTGGTAGCTGGTAGGAACATTGCTCTTACCAAAAGGGATGATAATACATGTTTTGCATTGAGTTTAAGGCCATGACTTTGGCACAAATCGTTTGTTTGTGTAAGACCCTCTTGTAGGATGTTGACATCATTTGGAGATTCTATGACTGCTCCCAGTTTGCAGTCATCAGCACACTTTGTCACCCACAGACTTTTAGTTTTTGCTTGTACTTTGGAGAAATAGATTCCAAACAGTAGAGGTCCCAGGTCTGATCCCTGTGGAACACCACTGGTTGCAAGTCTGCTGTTGGAGGTGGATTCCCCTATTTTGACTAATTGTGTTCTTTCAGTGAGACAGTAGTGACCCATCTAATGATATAAAGGTTGATACCTAGCTGGTTGAATTTGTCAAAGATGCCTGAGTGGAGGATAGTGTCAAAAGCCTTGGCTAAGTCTAGGTAGGCTGTATGCACAGATTTCTCCTCATACAGGGCCTTGGTGACTGTCTCAAAGAAGTCCACCAGGTTTAACAGGCATGATCTTCCTTTGACAAATCCAAACTGAGTAGTGTTTGGAAATTACCTATATTTTTGTTGATAAGGTCCATGATTATTTGCTCCATGGCCTTGCAGATAAGGCTAGTCAGGCTAATAAGCCTATAAGTCCCAGCACCATCTTTGTGCAAGAGAATAACAGTGGCCATTTTCCATTCAGCTGGGATGAAGCCGTTGCTTAGACTATGACTGAAAAGAATACCCAATGATGTTGCTAATGCATGTTGGAGCCAATGTAGGATGCAGCCTGGGATGTTACTGAGTACCACAGATACTGTGGTTTTGGCCTTAGGGCATTTACAACCTGCTTTTTAGATATACAAGGTAGGGGACAGGTGATAGGGATGTCATGGGATACGTGTGATGGGGACAAGGGAGTGAAGTTTTCACAGAACCTGTTGGCCAACAGGTTAGCTATGTCCACAGGCTCAGTATATGTGGTATCATTAACTACTAGTTCAGTACAAATCTGGGCCTTTCCTTTTAGGTTACGGATGTAACTAAAGAATTCCTTAGGGTTGTCCTTAGTTGAGGAGGCTAATTTGGATTCATAGTTTGCTTTGAGGAGGGAGTGTTTCCAGTTTAGGGCTCACTCCCTCTTACTCTTAACCATTTCTTCCTCTTATTCTAAAGCCTGTTAATGGCAGTTCTCCACCAGGCAGGTTTGCTCTTCCTTGAGGAGCTTGTTTGGGTCCTATCAGGTATGGTTGAGTCAATGCAGTTATACAGGTGTTTGTATAAAGCCTTGGAGTAGAACTCAGCATAGTTGCCGATTCCATCGGGGGGGGGTGCAGTGAAGCTATCTATATCATCCCATAAGAGGTTATAATAATAATTTTAGATTACTTGTTGCTGTGGGGGGGGAGCAGGTGTGATAGTTACTTTGAATGAGACTGATTTGTGGTCAGCTCTCACCAGGAAAGTTCTCAAAGTGGAGGTGCTACAGTGGTCCCCCATATTGGTAAGCACCACATCCCATATGTTGGAACCCCTTGTGGGGGTGTCAACCAGCTGGTCCAGACCACCAGAGTTAACAAAGTTAAGGAACCTTTGGGCAAGTGAGTTTGAGCACGATTAATTTACCCAGTCAATGGATGGGTAGTTAAAGTTACCCAAAACCATGGTATTTTGATGTATCTTGGTAGATCAAAATATGCAGACTAGGTGTCCTGATTCATGAAGGGGGTCCTGTAGCTGTCAATATCTTGAATAGGTGTCCTACCAACAGTTAATTGCACCTGAAGTATCTCCAGGGAATCATACTTTTTAACCATGGGCGGCGCAGTGGTGCAGTGGTTAACATTGTCACCTCACAGCAAGAGGTTCTCCGGTTCGATTCTCATTCCAAAGACATGCATCTGGAGCATTCCCCCAGACCTCGCTGAAAACAGGCTCTGTGGAACCTAGTCGGACTTTCCCGGTCAACAAATGATAAATAAATAAACCATTCTGGAGGTGCATTTATGTTTAATGAATATTGATACACCTCTTCCTTTAGTTTTCATGCCTTCAGTTTGTGGTCTGAATGTGTGGAAGGGTAACCCAGTATGCCTGGGGTGCTCTCCATAGCCTTTAACCAGGTCTCCGTGTTTGCACAAATGTCTGTATCTTCCAAGATGAGGACTGCTTTCAGTGAATGCAGTTTCATATTAAGACTCTTAGCATTTAGCAGCATAACCTTGAGGTTGTTTTAGATAACATTTTTACATGAGGAATTTTGTTCTTGAGATACTGCCTAAAATGCACTATGGGGGTGGCAAGAGCCTTAGCCAGCAGCCAAAATTCCAGGGGTGACAGATGAAGACCATCTCTGGCAAAGCATCAAGGTCTGTCCATCATGTCATCCCAGCCTGACAGATACTTGATCCCCATAGAATGACACCAGAAACTAAGCAAATTATTGAAGTCAGTCATCTTCTGTTTGTAGTGAGGCATCATCCTAGGTGAAGGTAAAATGCCACTTAAGGCTAGGAACATACCTGCCTGAGACACATAATCCAAGAGCTTAGTCATGTCTCTATTCATATAGTCTAGAGGGGTACATCTGAAGTTGTTCACACCAACATGGATTATAACGGAGTCATAACAGTACCTGTTGTTGAGAGCCTTGAGTGCATGTGTGATGCGGCAGATCCTAGCACCTGACAGACAGCTGAATGTGACCTTTTCCTTATCCAGCCTGGTGAGAGTGACATCTGTGTGTTTCACAATGGAATCACCTCTGACTAATATGCTTGGTTTTGTGTTTTGCCTTTTGCCTTAGGAGCTTGACCTGTGAGACACTGGTGCATAAGCTATCATGTGTATTGTGTTTTGTAGAGCAAGTATTATGTGTAGCAAGCTTGTGTTGGTGTTTGGGAGGTCTCTGGTGTTTAGGTATGTTTCTGGTGAGGACCTCCACATATGTAGATATGTGTTTAGGTGGAGTAGGAGGTGAGTTGTGCATGATGACAACCTGGTCATTGTCATATGTATTGACTGGTGTGTGAGAGAACATGGATTCAAGGTTCTTAATATAGTTGCATTTCTCATATGTTGAGTTTATGTGGACTAGGAGTAGAGGGTTGTCAGTGAACATGAGGCAGTTGCTACACTGCCTCTGGATGCCAATCTTGACCAAGTTGGCTGGAGAAATTGTCCACCCATAGTGCTAGGTAACTTTATAAGGCCAGGAAAAGGGGTCACACTTAGGAATGGCTAATGGATGAGAGGTGTGTTGGTACCTCTGAGGCTAGGCTTAGTGTTTCACCTGACAGTAGAGCAGGGCTGCTAAAAACCTCTGGAGGACCAAAAGCAAAGTGCTAAGGGAAAGTTTAGCAAGGAAAATGTTTGCTTCTATAACCACTGCTATGTGGCAGTGCATGATGGTGCGGTACATGCAAACAAGTGCAAATGCAGGGTTTAAATAAAACAAAATATACCCCTTTTAACTCAAACTAGCCAATAAGGATGTTATCTCTGAGTACCAGACCATCACCCCTGATTAGATGGGACCCAGACAGCACTCTCCTCCCACAAGGGTGCAGAAGGGCCTTCACCAACAAGGATGACTTGAATTTGGTTGCAAGTCTTCTAGAGTAACAGTAGGAAAAGATGCTCCATTTTCAGGCTAGCTTTTAACTGCCACAGAGACCTACTTCATCTGCTTGGAGTCAGCATTTACATGGGCAAAGGATCTATATATACTCTTGTAGGTGTACCAGTTCTTTAGTATTAACAATTCACCACTCAGGAAAACTTGTTTTTTTACTGGAGGGGGTTCATCCATTTTGGCATAGAAAACACCTAGTAAAATTCAGTAATATTTAAAGTGCCACCATTTGCCAGTGCTTTCCACATGCTGCACAGCTTTTACCTCTTAATAAGCAGGGCTTGTACAAGCAATATATTATAATGTTTCTACCAAAATGGTATATTTCAAAAGTAAACATTTATCTTAAGAAAGCAATAGAAGACAGTGGTTTAAACACAGGATAATTCACAAATGCAAGAAATGTCTAGTTCACGTGTAGTATTTTTTTCACCCAAATGCCACACTTTGAAAGTTTCGAGATACCGTACTCTAACTGAACTTGCATACTGCAGTTATCACATTTACACTCAATAACTGATATCTTACCTTTTGTTTTTCTCTGCAAAAGTCCCAATTTGGATGTATGCCCACACACTGCAACATTTACAGGCTAGATGCTTCACAGATCAATTAGCACAATGCTGAAATACTACTGGCTTTTCTTCTGCACAGTAATACCCCTCGATATTCAAAAATAACATACCATTAGTTTCAGTAGCACATTTCACCCTGGTTAGACTTTACATTTAGGCTGTAGTTAAAACTCATAGCCCAGTCAGCATTTCACAGTGCATGCACTTTAGAATGACCTCACTTGTTAATAAAAAAGCAGTGTAGCACCTTTCCTCAGTACACCCCAATGTGCACACAAAAAATTGTCTCTCCTATTTTCTCTGAAAAATCATCACAACAATATTTATCAGCATATCACTGAATACAATCATTGGATTGCCACAAAGTTTTTCCAACACTTTGCATTATCCGTAAATGTTTCACTTTTTTAAGCACATAATATTTTTGCATTTTGCATGTTATGGGAACTTCCACAGCCTTTCCTCATATCACAGGTAATTTGACAGCTCAATGCTTTATATAGTTCATTGATTTCAGTTCTGCATTTAGAATTCAGTTTTGCCACAGTTGCCTCAGTAATTTCTTTCCTAAGCACATGGCTCATACTGAAAGAACATCTTTTCCAACAGTTTGGAACAGTCACTGTTCACACCATTCAGTTATTTCACATCACGTTGCCAAAACCAAGTCCTTGTGATTTTGACACTGACATACCATACACTTCTTTGTAAACTTGGGTATAACAAGCACTTGCTCTTTTCTGATTCTCAGACTTACTTAGCCCTACTTCTACATCTTCATTGTGCCTCTTGGTTGGCTAAAGGAGGCCTCTAATCCTAAAATTTCACTGAACAACCAACGTTGAATGTCACTCTTGTTAGATTCACAGTAACTCACCAGCATTCACAGTTTGCCAGAAGGGGGGGAAGACATCAATTCCTCATGAAGTACACACTCAACCCATGCTTTTTACAGGTAGGAAATTCAGCTCATAGTAAATCGGTATTTGTAGGCAGCAATGTGAAGATAAACTATACATTGGTTTAGTCAAAACAAGCTTTGGCCACTGAATATCCACCAGTTTAATATTAGAAGTGTAGGCTATCTATAGTGCATTCACACCATTTTATCCACAATATACATGGCACTTTCAGTTCAGTACAGCCAAATATCTTAGAATTCAGCTCAGATAAAATGCTCACATTTCCTCTCTCCCTTGAGAAGCCAGAAGCTTTGTTGCTTTTTCTTTCACACTCTGCGGGAACTTGCCTGTGTATTACTCCACAGCACTTTCTCTGTTTGCCAGATAGATGTACATCCCCCCTCAGTTTCTCTTAACAGTTCCCTTTTTATATGGAAGGGTGACCTCCTTCATTTAGGGAAGATGAAGATCCTCTTTCTAGATTACACAAAACCCTGTAGTAATTCTACTCTCTCAGTAGCAGTCACTAGTGGACATTATACCACAGAATAGAGATAAATAGACAGACATATATATATATATATATATATATATATATATATATATATATAGATAGATAGATAGAAAGATAGATGGATAGAAAGACTGATAAGTTAGTGCAAAGGATTATGTCCATGAGCTGCTTCCTGTAGTCCAGGGTTTGATGCACTCAACCTCCATCTGCCTACCACGTGGCTCTGAGCAACTCATTTAACCAGACAGCCCCTTACCATGTGACTCTGAGGAACTCATTTAACCAGACGGCGCTCCTAAGTCATCGCTTAAACAGTTTCCTATGTCCAGTGGGTTTACACAGTTAAGGGATTATTAACAAATAAATAACATGGTGATCAGGAGGTAGAGCACTATTGGCATTCAGTAATGAATGCTGATAGTGCATTAGTGGTCATGGCTGAAGTTCTTCAGTGCTCCATGTGTGGTATTTAAATTGTATGGACTAGTAACACTTCTGCTTCCGGTCCATTAAACGTGCTGTGGAGAAAGCTGTCCTCATTTGTCCTTTCCAGGGCAATGCCCTCCTTCCTGTGCACTTAAGGCATAACAGGCTGTATTAAAGCCAAGTTAGACTACTGCTTAAGGTAAGATACCAGGGAACATATCCATTGTGCCCAATGCCAATGTTGCAGAAACAAACAGTGTGCATCAGTTCATTCCTTATTTGTCCCTTTGCTCCACACATCACTTTCATCTTGGTCCACAGATTTCTTTATTGCATAATAAAAAAAGACATAATCTAATCTAAGATACTAATTATGGAAAAAGATCACTACCATGACAATTTTTATCCCTGCTGATGATAACCACAGTTGCAACACTGCAGTAACTGTTACCCTAAGTTGTTGAAGAAAATAACTCTGGAATATGGCATTTTACCATATGTATTAACTGCTAGCAACTGGCTAGTACTTTCTAAAAGCTAGTGCCTCCAAACATTAGGAATGTAATTTGTATACCCAAAGTAAAGACATTCACAATGATATGTTGCCTCCTTCAATGCAAATCCTCATATTACAGCTAGGCTGAGTGTGATATGCACATCAGCTGCCAGAAACATTCCTCCCACTCAAGGTATTCTTTTGCTCATCATGGCAGATGTTCTGCCAGTATGATAAATGAGAATGGTGTTACTGATCCAAAGGCATCCCCAGCCTTCTGCATCTAATAGTGATGACATGAAACTGACAACTGCAGTCGTAACAACCCATCAAAGTCTATTCAAATCCATGTTCTATAAAGCCAAAGGGTATGGAAATGTCATTCAGCACCTGTCATGGGGTGACTAAGTAATGTTTAATGCACTTCATTTATTTCCCATAATGAGCATTACAAACATGCTCGCATTATGTACCCGTTTTTTGCTCTGAGCCACTGATTTAAAATAAACAGCACACCTGATGCTTGCTTATGAACCTTTGCGCTTCAAAATATTGACTGATGCTGCAATAGTATTTGACAAGACTCAAGGGAAAGCATGTATTATTAGATGGTATTATTTAAACCTCCACTTAAACAGGATTTTTAAGACTGACATACATAAATCAGTTGTGTGTTTCAGACACTGTCAGATGTTTTTTCTCAATGAGAAACTGAGGTTTTAAGTAATGCAGCACAGAGGTACTCCGCAGTTTTTTTTTTACAACATTTAATCTGTCAGTGAAACTTCAAGTCTTACATTTCTAGTCCTTGAAGTAAGGCTCATTTCCTAGATCAGTCATCCATTAATTCAGAGATGCATGACAGTGTTTCTGCCATGCTCTGTACTACTATGATATGTATGAAGTATCACAATAAAAGGATAAAAAATCAATGAAAATAATGAGACAATTTAAAATCAATGAAAATATTAAGAGACAATTTCACACTAACAAAACACACTTCAGCAGTCTGGACTCAGTTCTTTAAATCAAACTGTAATGCAGATCAGCAAAAAAAAAACATGATTTACATAACATTTGCAAAGTTTGCATCTTCTGTGTTTAAAAGCGCCTGTTGAAATATTGGCACTCAAAATGCAGAGTGTTGTCAGAAAGAAAAATCACTGAACATCCAAGAGGGATGTGAATCTCGATCATCACTTTTCTCCTTTAAACTTCTCTTTAGCAAGGGGGTAAGACCCCCATACACACACACACAGTTATACCATCTCCAAGTTTGCCATGCCTCGGAGTGAATTTGCCCTTTTTGCTCTTTGCCTTTGGTTTTAATCTGAGAGGATCAAAGGACCATATGCTAGTGGGGTAATTTTTGCTGAACCTAAGCAGGGGGACCTGCAGAAATTATATGATCTTCTGCATGGTCTTCACCTTCTCCTCCATCTTCTTAAATATAAATTGGGGTCCAGACAGGAAATCCTTGAGTTTTAACATGTTTTAGTATTCTTAGCCAGGCATGTTACCTAATGAATGACCACATGGCTGCTCCTTGACACTGCACAGATACAGCAACTCCTTTTGGAGATCATTACCTTTTGCTTCATCTGATCCAGGACAGTCTGCTGGTATTTAGTTATATAAAACTGACAATTTAATGCTCTTATGGCTAGGGTGTGTGTGTGTGTGTGTGTATACATTGCAAAATCTATACAGGGCTTCACTCTCCTTATCCTTTTTTGTAATGGGTTTTGTGAAGTGTGGCCATTGGCTCCCTTGGATTCCGAGGCTATCCCTTATGATCTGCCACTGAATTCCTGTTATAAATGTCCGTACGACTCAAACTCTCTGTAAAACCGGTATAGTTTCCTAGGGGCAGAGGGTTGGGAGTCAGGCTGCAGGAATGTATCCTGAATTACATCATACACAACTGCCAATACCGGAGGAATGGAGGGAGGTTTAGGCTCAGGAAGACCAAAAAATGTTTGAATATTTTTTGGACTATGTATATTCCTGATATTTCCAGCTGAAGGGCTCTCTCTTTTTATGAAGAAGTGTCTACAAAAGAAAGATCCTTACGTTATCAGGCTGAAGTAACAGTATCATCTCACTCAGAGTTGGCATTTAAACCTGTAAAAATCTTGTCTACATATTCCAGCCATCCAACTCTGAGTCATAGGAATCTGAAGACTACGGTGGGGAGGGTTTCATTTTTCTTTTTACAGAGAGATGCTTGAGGCATCGAGGTTTTCAGGGTGTTATTTCCTGGATATCATGCATTCCATGAGATTTTCTTCAAGCCTCAATAAGTCATTGGGGTAGGGCTGTGAATAGAGGGGTTGAGGCCCAAGCAGCTGTGGCCAGGGCTAGTTAAATTTTTCAGATAAAGAAATAGGTTTTCTAGATGTGAAAATTATGAAAAGTCCAGAAGATATAGAAACAACAATTTATAGAAAAACAGTGCAGGCTAATAGGTATATGCATCAGCAAAGTATGAATGCCCCTCAAGGCATAGTAAAAAGTCAGATGCTTATGGTAAGTAGATTGAATATCAGTGAAAATAGATGTCTGACACAGATGAGAGAGCTTGCAAATGATTTTAAAAAAAGAGGCTATGATAATACCCTTCTCGAACAAACTATGTCTGATATAATGACTCTGACAGATATGACAGCAAGACCTTATTTTAAACCCCAACAAATATCACAAATGGTTAATAATGGAATAGGTGATGTGAAATATATTACTTCTTTTAATCCAAAAACTCATGCAGTGAAAGAAATAAAGAGAAACTGGGGAATATTAAAAAGTATGCCTGAACTAAAGAAGTTCATTACGAATGAACCTACGTTTGCATACAGAAATTGTATTAATCTTAAAAAATAAATTATCAAATGCATTAGCCAAGCATATAGTTAAAGATGGCCATGAACATAGCTTTGTGTTCAGAGTGATTGATAGAATTTATAAGAATGTAAGAGGGGTGATTTAAATAATTTATTGGAATTGAGAGTATGCATGGATAATAAGACTTTGGGCTGATAGTCACCCAGGACTAAACACAGCAGTTAGTATTAAGCCAGTATTGCTTAAGAAGCAAATGCAATTAAAGAAATGAAGGTATTTTTTACATTTATTTTGTGTATATACATTTACATGTATATATATATATATATATATATATATATATATATATATATATGTGTGTGTGTGTGTGTGTATGCTTTTAGGAAGTTATGTAACTGTTACATGATGAGAGTTTTAATTTGTTCAGATTTTATTGGCTATGAATGCCATGTGATCACTGTCTTTTGATATAAAACAGCTGTTAGAACGCATATATGTTTTTGCACTGAAGAAGGGTTGTAGCCGAAAGCTGTATGTTATGCACGTTTGTATGTTTTATTAAAGTTCTTACAAGTTACGGGCATTTCTTGGTTTGAACTTGTGCTGTGGATCGTGGAATTAATATCAGACCTCATTTACTGCAATAGCTTGTCCTTTTGCTTGTTTGGACATTACATTTTTTACCATCCATCAACCAAAATTCAAGCCCAACAGAGTACTTAGTTCATGAAATCTTCTGGCTGACAAATGTACTGTAAGATGCTGAGGCAATGGACTCTGATGGCAAGAAAGAACTGAAAAGTGACACTGGCCAGTGACCTTTTATATCCTTATTTACTGATTTCTGAGGGAATGGCATCCACTGGGCCTGTAAGAAGAGGAAAATTCTCTGGTATTTGTGATGGTTATGAGTTTCTGTAGGGCAGGGAATCTCATGCGTGATTACTGTAGCAGGGAATAATAATGAACATCAATTGATGCAGGATTAATCCCTGTGGTGGATGGTCGTGAGTTTCTGTAGGGCAAGGAATCTCAAGCGTGATTACTGTAGCAGTGAAGAATGATGAACACAAGTTCATACAACATTAATCCTTGTGGCACTTCTAAATTTATAAAGGAACTAAGAAACAGTCCTTTGCCTTATCCATGGCACCAAAATCCAATCAGGCACCAAAAATACATGAAACAAGATAAGGCAGTAATTCACTAAGTAAACCAGTTTCCTAGCACTTCTGTAAGACATGCTATAAATGAAATGTCAATCCTCTTGATAACCTATGTGTGTCTACATCTTGTGATGGGTTGGTGCCCCATCTAGGATTATTTTACCTACCTTGCACCAAATGACTGTTAGGATAAACTATCCCATTACCCTGAAATGGATGAAGTAGATGATCAGAGTAAGAAAGAATGACTCAGCAAGAATCCAAAGTAACAAAGCACAGTTCATTGTCCTGAACAGCTTTGGTTAAGATATCAATGATGTCCCTATAGGAGTTCTTTAACTATATGTCTGATGACAGTACCAGAGAGTATCCGAACTTCTGTTCTGTGAATGAGACTTCTATGGTGTCCAATTTGACTGTCTTTTAGGTGCTGCATATGATAGACAGGGTAACTTTTAGTCTGGTAGTTAGCACAGAGGATTAAGGCTATAAGCTGTTAATGAGCATCTACTTTTCCGAAGTACAAGCAAACACAGGAGGGTTATGGCTGACAAAGTTTGCAGATGACTGCAAACTATAGTAGAAAACACATCTGACACAGATATCCTTCAGAAGGGTCTCACAGAAACGGATAACTGGTGCCAGAGCCACGGCCTAAAGTTAAATGCCAAAAAATGCATAGTCATACCCTTCGGGAAAAACAAGGTTACCCCTAGCTACCAAATAGGTGGCAATCCACTGAGCACAGAAGAAGTTATCAGGGACCTGGGGACCCAGGTTGATAGTAGTCTGTCATTCGACACCCATGTAGCTAAAGTAGTTAGGAAGACCTTCTACATTGCCCACCTTATCATGAAGGGATTCTCATCTAGATCAAGGGAGGTTATAGTCTCCCCTTACTCATCACTCATCAGACCAATGATTGAGTACAATGCCCCATTCGGAATGTATCTGACCCGACACTTGCAGCAGCTGGAGAGGCCACAAAAGTTCCTCACCAAAAGGATAAAGGGTCTCAAAAATCTGTCCTATGCTGCCCGACTGAAAGAACTCCAGCTCTATTCAGTCGCCAGCTGCTCAGAGGTGACCTTTGCCTAACATACAAGGCCATGTCAAACCCAGATTTGATGAATATGCTTCACCTCAAAAATCTAGATCCATCAGAGCCACAAGGGCGGAGACTTAAACCTTGACACGGCTATTAATAGGACGTGCTGGAGGGATAGATTCATCACCCAAAGACTCCCTATGCTGTGGAACAAAACATGTGAGGCAGAGCACTCGCTGGCCTTGTTCAAGAGAAATCTTGACCAATGGATGGGAGATCGCAGATATACCCCAGGGATTACCTCAGTGTCACTGCTCGACAGAGGCACAGCAAAATAATGGGTATAGTTCCCCATACTAAAGGGGTGGCGTAAGCCACAAAATGATGGGCTAGGCTTGTAAATGCCCTCGGGCAGATAGCCTAGTATGAACCTATGAACCTATGAACCTATGAGCAGATTCATAAGGTACAGGGTTTGAATCCATCAGCCTTCATTTGCCTATTGTGTGACCTTGAGCAAATTACTTAATCAGACAGTGCTTTCTGTCAGCTGGGAAACTGGGCTATGGTCCTCAATGGCTTCCTGGACAGCGTGTCTAGTAACTACTTATGAATCTATGAACAGTGATGAAATTAGATTAGTGTTTCTTTACACATAGTCATCTATTTCCATCCAGTAGCCTGGTCTCCTGTGCCACATGTCTATTAACTACTTATGAAACTATGAACAGTGATGAATTAATTGTTTCTTTCCATATACTCATCTATTTCCCTTTTCTTCTTGTTCACTTTCCAAAGATGAGTAAGGCTATATATTCAGTGTGCGAGCATGTGCTATTTCATTCAGTATAGTCCAGCTCTCAAGTTAAGAAGATATTTCAGAACAACCTTACCCATTTATGATGAACACAAAAGAACTTGTCATAAAGATGAGTTTAATAAAAATGGTACGAAAACTGTGTTAAATCAGTATTTGCACCAACCTAATGTGAGATAAGCTTTAAAATAACCCTAAAATATCCAAAAGAGATAATGATCATCCAAATGCTATAGTGCTATTGAGGGGCCATCTATTTATTTGGACAACAAAATAACACTGCAGTGCTCACAACCAGTGCCTGGATTTCCAGTTGCAGTGCAAGTGATGAATTCAGAAATGTTTTTTGGACATTAACAGGTCCAGTCATAGTGAGAAGGATGGATAATTTTTTTGCTAAGGCTGAATATAGCTTCCAGTGGTGCCCAAGGGACCCTTTGCAGAGGGTAAAGATTCTCTTAGTGCTAGAGGAAAATCTCATTCCTTTCAGACGTATGATACTGCAGTGGGTGTCTAAATTCTTTCCCCACATTTTCTTTTTATTTGATAACTACCCTACAGCTGAAAATCAGTTTCTCCTAAGTGTCTTCTACATTCAAAGGGTGTACCAAACCTGACAAGCCTTCCACGGACTTTCTCTGTCCTATATTTGGTGCTATTCAAGAGATTAAGGCACATTGGCATAGCATCATATTGCTGGTGAGAAGTATTTTTTATGACCTAAGTACCCTCCCCCTGACATGCAAGTGCTTTCTTGGGAAGGATATCCAATGGATGTGCTAGTGTATTGTTCTGCTTCTATGGCAACTTAGGCAAAGCTCTGCTTTACTGAAGACAGTGCACCTATGTGTCCCCAATCTTAGCTGGAGATTGACCTTGAGGTGCACCCATATGCATGCCTTTCTCTAGAATGGGCACCCCCATCCTCCCATATGAGCAGCTTGGACACCCAAGCCAAATATCAAACCCTGGTTACCTGGGCTGCAGGTAGACCTTTATCCCTTTACTCAATGGTGCTGGCACATTCCCTCCATATACACACACATTTAATGTGAGCTCTTGCTTATCAGTTCAGTGGCAAGTAGCTCATAGCATCTAAATACTTACTGGAAGCTTTGTGTTGAGCTAATTTGCAAAGAGGCAGTGGACTGAACATACTAGACATTGTCAATAACCTTAATTTTAGTTTAGGTAATGCCTGAGGGTGCAACTGTTGATTTGGGACAATTGTTCCTATCAGGAAGGTTACACTTCATTACTTGAAATTGTACATATTTTGTGCATTTGTTTCAAGTTAATAAGTTGTGGCATATGTTTGTTTTTTATTTGGGGATTTTCATTAAAACAATATATCATCTAGAATGTGGAATAGGTTTAAATGGAGATGACAAGAGACAACTGTTTAAAGCACTAACTTGCCAAACATTAGTGGATGCATTAACACAAAAGTTAGACATGGACATTAAAAAAGCTAACATATATAATAGGTGGGTATAACAACTTCTTATAGTAATGGCTACACTATACATATGATTTTGGAACATGAATGGCCTTACATGTATAAACAAAAAGTAAGAGTATTGAATTAAAATATGAAATGCACAGTGCAAATAGCAATGCTGCAGGAAACACATCTGGAAATAAGTGAGCACATGAATTTGATAAAGAAAGGATTTCAGAATGGATATGCAGCAGAATTTCAGAGATAAAAAAGCACTTGTACTAATTGCTAGAGGAGCTCCAATAGTAATAGAAGAGGGAAAAATATAATACTAGTAGATTTCTGGTACTAAGGGGCTATAGGCAAGAGGGGAGAATTAGGCTGGCATTGTTTATATTCCACTTAAAACTACTATTATATGTTCATAGGTGATTACTAAGTCAATGACCACAAGGGCCCTTTTAATATGTATGAGTTTATAAAGATTGCTGCTAAACAACTGCTTTTTGAGAATTCCAGAGCACAAAAACTTTTAACACAATGACTTAGGCAACAGAAAGTAGAAAGGGTTGTTGCCAAACTTAGGGAGCCCATATAGATATTATAGATATTTTGGAAATGTTATGAAAATGTGTATAAAGTGGAGAAATGTGGAAGGAGCACAAATGGAAGTATTTATGGAAGACTTAAGTATGCTAAGGTTAGAGGTAGATGAGGCTCAACAATTAACAGCTAAGACAGGAGGAGATGTGATAAAAATGGTGACATATAATCAATCTGCAGGAAAATTTCCAGGAATAGATGATATTCCTGTGGTAGTTTTGGAGCTAGGAGTGAAGAAAGTGATAAAGTTCTAGTAAGTTTTGTTGGGTCTATATTAGAATCTTAACAGGGCAGAAGAGCGAATGCCCTTACGTCAACACAACTTAACTGAAACAACTAAATCTTTAATGGCCAAAACAGTGATCCCCCCCCCAAAAAAAACAACAGACAAAATAAAGTGGGGGGCTTTGCCACACACACCCCTCGATGTGGGGGGCTGTGGCCCCCATACCCCCCTACTTAAATATACCAACTCGGAGATCACACTACAATGGAGAAAACAGCAAAGTTCCAACAATGGCCCAACAATTTTTTTCCCTGGAAAAAAATCGCTGTTCTGGTCATTTGACATTTAGTCATTTTGGTTATGCTGTGTCGACATAAGGGCATTCACTCTTCTGCCCTGTAGACATTCTAATATAGACCCATTTTGTTTAACAGCATTTTAAAAGGAGGGCAAGCACCAGCATCCAGGAAGAAAGCAGTTATGGCTATAATACCTAAAGAAGATAAAGGCAACACTTTTGCCATTCGTTTAACTGTTATACACATAAACACTTTATAATCATGGCTTAAAAGTGAAATAGTCCTATGAAGCTGGGTCTGATGGGCTCATAGGTTCATAGATTAGTACTATGCTAACTGCCCTTGTGGGCCATTTTAAGCCTAGCCAATTACACCATGTAAGAATCAAACCCTGCACCTTGTGTCTGTAAAGTAAAGACCTTTAACCATTATACCATTATAATTCTTAAGGTGTTTAACTTACAGACACAAAGTGCAGGGTTTGATTCTTACATGGGCTAACTGGCTAGGCTTAAATGGCCCACAAGGGCAGTTAGCCTAGTACTAATCTATGAAACTATGAGCCTATCAGACCCAGTTTCACATAGGATTATTTCAATTTTCAACCATGATTATAAAGTGTTTATGTGTATAACAGCTAAAATAATGGCAAACATGTTGCCAAAATTGACAGATATGGATAATGTGGTTTTGTGGAGGAGAGGCAAACATTTGACAACATTAATAGAACAGATATGATCCAGAAAGAAGCAGAATGTAAGAAAATATAACTGTTGTTGTTGGGTCTCAAAGCAGAGAAAGCATTTGACATGGAATGCTGGGATTTTATGGGTAGGGCAATGGAAGCATTTGCATTTCCTGAAAAAAATAAGGTTAATTAGGATGATATATGAGAGGCCAAATGGAAAAATTAAAGTGGGAGGGTTCTTCTCTGAAACATTGTGTCTGAACCAGGCATGGGTATTTCCTTTTCCATTTATTTGCATTATATTTAGAGTGATTGGCAAAGAAAATAAGAGACTCAGAAATTCAAGGATATAGTTGGTATGGTAATCAGAAATGTAGCTTTATTTGCAGACGAGATTATTTTGCACCTGATAAAACCAGAAAAGGACATCTTAATGTTGTGGAACATTTTGAGCCAGTTTCATTTCTTTTTAGGATATAAACGTAATGAAGATAAAATAAAGGCTATAGCTGTAAACTACATACCCACACACAAATTGGTTCAGCAATACCCATGTTTATGAGGACACAATAAAATTAAGTATTTAGGAGTATGGATTAAAAAGTAAAAGGATTCTGTTATTGTAGCTCAGGATATGTGGGAAGAGACTAAATAAAAGATAACACAAAAACTGAGAAGTGTTGTGTTTATGGATACGGATATGAAGATGCAAGCAGTAGAAATGTTCTTAGTCCCTTAAGTTTTATATACAGATCAGGCATATTTTTGTCAACCAAGAAGTAATGAACAATAATTAAAACAGCATAAGGGTTTTATCTGGAAGGTAAAAAGGGCAAGAGTTGGGATAAGTTGATCCTTCTACTAAAACAACGTTGTTTAGGATTACCAGATTTGAAGGGAAATTTTAGAGCTACACAGTTAAGCCTCATATACATAACTCAAGCAGAAAGCTATACCCACAAGTAGAATTAGTTGTAAAAGCTTTTTGTTTGTATTTTAGACCCTGCCTGGCCATAACCTTGTAGTTTAACTCACAGTTGTGGTAGCGTTGTTTACTATTACTGCATTTTTTTCATTAACAGTTACTGATAAATGTCTGCATAGTCTGCTGCCTTAAAGTGTAGAAGTTCAATTGTGAGAGAACTGGTTCTGCTCCAGTTTGTGCTTCAGTGCTTTTATATTCTGCTTAAAGTTGCATTCTGCGCCTGCCACATCCCCAACTAACACATTAAGCTAAAGTTTCTGAAAGAGATCCAATATTGCCTTTATTCAGCTGAATGCCTCCCTAGCTAGCCTGCTTGAAATATTTTCCCAAACTTCCCAACATTTTGCTGTGGTGGTTTTATAAGGCTGTGTCTTTGGCCTCCACCCCTTATGGCAATGTAATTTCCAAAGTTCTTCCTTCCCTCTCTTCTTTCATTGCTATTCTCTGTTGTATAAGCTTTATATGTACTCTTCCCATCCTTCATTTTCAATAGATCCAGGATACTGAATTCCCACCCAGAAAACTAGCATTGCTCTTGTGTAAACCTCCTTTACTACATACTGTCTCCTGCTCATTTTCCAAGGGCTCACCAAAGCTTGGAGTCCTAGCCTGTGTTCCAGAAGTATTTTACTTGTATCCAATGCCATCCAGGCAATGTTAAGTACTTTGATTGCTAAATCACACTTGTTAAGCTATTTTGCGTGATCACTACTGTTTCCTCCTTTTAAGTGCATTTCACTGTATGTCTTGTACACAAATTGCTGTTCCGCTCACTGATACTGTTATAAGACTGTCTTGAAATTGCCTTCAGCAAGGGATTTCCAGTTAGCTGTTTAATTTGTTTGTGGTAGCGTTGCACTTCTCTCTTCTACTGTGTTTTTACATTAGGAGGACTGGGTTTAGTCATCTTGTGGCAGGAGGTGTTTTCCCGGTGAACCTGAGTTGGGAAATATAGAAAAGGACTCTTGGTATAATCATTCTGTTGGCCAGAGGGCTCCTTAGTTAGGTTTTTCAGTTTTTTCACTGCTGCATAAATTATTCATGTTTGCATGGGTTAGCAGTGCCCTGTACAGTAGCAAACACCGAGAAAGCAAATTTTCACTGTAGAATGATCCACAAAACTGTACCCTGTAAATCAACAATATAGAGCAAATACCTTGAATGCTGACAAGCTTACATCACCAAGCTGGGCACTGAGTGGCAATACCTACAGATTCAGTAGAATTCAGTATTTTGTAAACAGTAAAGTTAGTAGAATTTAGTACTGTTGAGCATAATATGCCCCGATAAAGCACCCTTAATAGCCTTCTAACCCCAGTACACCACCCCCTTGTAGCTCACCAAAGGACTGTATAGTATGGGCATGCAAATTCCTAACATCACTGTAGCCAGCACAATGGATATGGGCATCCTGAGACAATGTAGCAATTATCTTATGTTTACCGGCAGCCACTTAATCATTAAAGAAGCAGACACAGTATGCAAGAGGTGTACTTACACAATGACACTGGAGGTTAAACTCTCTCATACAAGTACCCTGAATCCAACAATTGTTAGCAGCAGGAAAAATAAATGGTCGACCAAGTAGTGTAACAAGGTACACCACTAACACAATGATAAATTCAGCAAAAAATATTTGATGAATCAAACCATGGCAGATTACAAGCATCAGAAAGTCCCAAGAAACTTGTTAAAACATTTTGTTGTGTGTTCGCTTTCACAGTTTAACAAACTGCTTCATCAGACAAATTCCATGCACCAAACTGGTATATTTTGAAGCCAATATAAACCAATACAAATCCCCAAACAATTATATTATATTATAAAATGTTATATTATTTTATAATAGTGAATGTTTTAGTTGTATAGTATTTTATAATTAACTTTATGAAAAGTTTAGTTGCTGATTATATGTTGGCTTTTATATGCTTGTATATGAGTGAGCACTTTGCCCTCAGAATGGAAATTGTTAGTGTTTTCTGTGAATTTAATTGAATAATTGTTTGGGGATTTTTATTGGTTTATAGTGGCTTTAAAATATATACTTCTCAAGGACTCTTGTCATGGGGACTCCATTATAAGATATACTGATAACTGTTAGTTGCTTATCTGGACCCATGGATCCACCAACTCAAGTCATTATGCCACAGGTACCTAGGATGGCATCCATTAAAGTTATCCTCTCTGTCTTGGAGTCATCTTCTGCTGGAGCATCCTCGACAAACCTCTGTGATTTGCTGAATAACATTTCCCCCACCATTTTGCAGAAGGTCCTCTGCAGAATGGAGAAATGCACTCCCATAACAGAAAACGTTTTGCCATCTTTCTCACTCATAGTCAAAGTATCCTTAACCTAAAAACCAAATAAGTTGGTACCATCAAAGTGGATGTTAAGAAAAGATGCACTGAAGCAGTCTGAGAAGTTACAGAGGCGCATTTAGTAATATAGGAGAACGGCAATGTCAGTGTGTGGCATGCAAGCCTTGCCATCTGCTGCATTTGAGATGAGGCACGTGGATACATTTGAGAAGGACTGGATAGTGGCCATCTGAGCCCCCAAAGTCTTACAAGATTCTACCAATGGTTGAGATGCCACTGACTTAGAAACTTCAGAAATGAAGTCTGTCTGAACCTTAGTCAATGTGCTATGTAGTTTGATGCATGAAATGCAAATGTGGTTAAAACAGAAGTGAGCTTCCCCGACCAGTCCAGTGCCTGAAATCCCCCTTTTGGGGAATGGACCAAAGAGCTCTCTTCTGCAATATCTTTCCTGGTGGCTGTAATAATGACAGTGGCATCCAACAAGGACCCTTTGTTTCAAAAGGACCTGTATTTGGGGAGAACTGGCACCTTGTAGGGTTTGTGGGGAATGGGTTTTGCTACATCAGTTTCTCTTTAAGCCCACCAGCAAACAAGTTTGACAACAGCATCTTGGGGGGGTACTATCCAAGACATGGATGGGCCCATGCTGATGGCTTTAAGAAAGGCCAACTCTTCTAGGAAAGGGGGTTTGGTGGTCCAAACCCCCTTCCCCGATCAATTCCAGGAAGTCACTAAAACAGGAACTGTTATGGGGGGATTTAAGGGACTCTTCCCCTTCATCAAAGTCAGAGTCCTTGGTGAGGGATTCTTCAGGGGAATCCAAGTTCTCCCACTTGCACTGGCTCTTCCTGTGCATCACCTGGGTGGAAGGTAGGGGGACAAGGAAGCAGGGGGTGAGCTCCGAGTCTGGGGGCTACTCAATGCCTGTTGGTGCAAACTGCCAAGAAGGCAGCTCATGTGAAACCAAGACCCTGGATAAGCAAGAGGATCAGGATGGATCTGACACCAGAAGAGAGGTACCCCACTTAGATGGAGACAAAATCCTCTCCAAGATATTAAAGGCCAATGCTGAAGCTTGCTGAATTAAGGCATGGGATGAATGACCTTATGGGTCCAAATGGAGGAAGCATGGACCCAAGGAGTTGAGGTTTGTGGAGAATACTCCAGTTCATGGGTAATAGCCACAAACAGAGAATGGATCTGAATGTATACCAGACCCACAGGAAAAAGTGGACTAGGAATGTTCAAATGTGGTGACTTGGTTGGAACTGATGAATGAGTGAACAGTAACTAAGATTGTTGGCTGCATGGTACCAATTCCAGATCCAAATTAAAAACAGAGGTGCCAAGGGCATGTGGACCATCAAATCTGACTGCCCCTTGAGAGGGGAAATAGAAGCTCTTTTTCTGCCCTTATCTCCCTGCTTAACATCTTTTTCCTTTTATGCTTCTTTTTGTCTGTTTTTCCCTCCTGGAATTTTCCTTCCTCTTGTCAGCAAACTACTTGGTAGGAGAAGGGGACACAGTGGCCTGGACAGGCCCAACAGAAGATGACAACTGAGTGAGCAGTTAAAGAGATTGGTGAAAGTGTGGTACCAATTCCAGATCCAAAGAAAAAAACTTTTGAGATTAACTCAGATCGACCATCAGCTAGAGCAAAAAATCCTAAGGCTGACAATCAATGTCCAAATGGGCAACATTGAGGAAATAAACACACTTGTCATGTTTGTCCTGTGACAGCAACCTCAGACACATTACATCCATAGGTCTTATCCATAATGTAATAACACTAACACCCAAAAAGTACACAAAGCCAAACCACCAAGAAGATAAATCCTATAAATACACTAACTCTTTATACAAACAGTACTTTTTCAAGAGAATACCAGGAAAACTAAGGCTATATAAAAACAGAAAACTACAACTATATCGACCTGGCAAAAAATGGCATAAAGTTCACAGCCACACTAATAATGACCATGAGAAAGAGGGAAAAGCTAAATACTATTTTAAAGTGAAAACTGAGCACTAGAACAAACATTAAGAAAAGGAGAGGAAGAAAACAAGCAGAATGGTAAATAAAAATATGAAAATACACTTATCTGCATGGAGCTTTGCTAGAGCATGTCTGACCATGGAAGCAGCAAATGAGATCAGAGGAATTTTAGACACTTAGTGCATTATGGGAAAGGAGGTGGTGCTTCAGAGATGAAGATTCTGATCTGGTGGCCTCAGATCTAACCAGTCTGATAATCCACAGGATAAGGTAGATGGAAAAGACAACTTAAGATCTGGAATATATTTGGGAATAAACTTTCTGCTAACTTTAGATTTATTGTTATTGATACAAAAAAATATGAAAATGCCTGAAAGTTTTATTGCAGCTATAAATCTGCAAATTTGTGGTAAATCTCAGTTCTTCACAAGATAATGCTTTGTAAACTGGTGTCAATTTTCCTCTGACATAATGGTGTGTATTAAGTACAACCATAAAAACTGACAACTTTCTTCCTAATGTAAATTAGTAATTGATCTTATTATTTTTGTAAATTTTCTTTGAACCATATTGAATCTGTTTAATTGAACAGATGTAGAAATACAAAAAGAAATGTACTCAAGAACCAGTCAATTATATGTTTTATGTAGACCAGTCAAGCATCACTCATCTCTTGTAGATAAATATTTCAGCAAGTTACCCATTTGAGTTAAAGCTCTTCTCACTATGATGTCCATATGTTTTTACAAAGATTGTTTGTGATATTAAGTAAATCCTTACATGCAGTGACATCTCAAGAACTCCTGCTTGCACAATTAAAAAATAGTAACTTAACTCTTAATTTTCCAAAAAAAAAAACATTACATTTACCACAAGTGAACAAGATCCTGGATTCAGACACCTACCTTTTGATTTTTTATTGGTTCGTAGGTACTTACTAAGCCATTAATCTGTTAGGAGCTTTAAAACCCTAGACTTACATTCCAATAGTAGTTTTAGCTCTTATATTTAGCACTGAAATAACCTACAGATAGGCAGAATAATCTTTTTGGGATATTTACATGTTTCCTCTATCTGTGAGGGACAGTTGGTGCTAATCCAAGGGTGAATTTGTGGTTACCAAGCCATTCATCCAAATTACATTTGACTAGAGTAAAAAAAAAAGAAGTGCTTTTCTTTATGTATACTAAAAGGTAACTCCATAGAAGAGGTGTTCTCTGTGATGCATACCTATTCCTCCATGTTCTGTTTTATTTTGCAAAAGACATTGAGATCCCTTGAACTGGTGTTTATGATACTACTGGACTTGTGAATGTGTAACAGGACTGACAGAATTGTGTCTGTTGAGATTATTTACATGAAACAGAGGTCATTTCTCAGTAGCCTGTATGATGATAATAATAATAATAAGACTTGGAGAAGGTCTGCATAGCTTTTATACTTTTGGCACTTGATAAGTTAGTGAGACAGCTCTATGGTCATGGTCATTTCAGATATGACAACTGTTTGGACAAGTACATACCAAAAAATGGCATTATACTCAATGATCAACTTAAATGAGTGCTGAGTACAATGAAACAATTACTTTATATCTAGACTTAGTACCTTTAGATATATACTATGCAATGAAAAAGAATTTCCTTAAAACAGTGGATACAATGTGATTAAAGTGCAGTTCATTGTTGACACAGGTTCCCAGATCCCTAACAACTGGATCAATTTTCAGGAGGGTGCTGTCAACATGATAGTTACAAGGGGAATCTTGCTTGCTGAAGGATGCAGTTCTACACTTATTGATATTTAATATTAGTCCATGGTTGTGACACCACTTATTTGTATAGTACAGGCCCTCTTGGAGGTTCTTGGTCTCATCCAAGGACTTCATGATGGCATCAAGTTGTCTGAAAACCTAGTTACACACCCTTAACATTAGCTTTGACCTCAGAAAAGTAGATGCCAAAGAGGACTGGCTCGAGGACTGAACCCTGGGAAATACCACTAGAGAGAGTTCCTTTGGAGGTGTTAGAAATCCTCACCCTAACATCATTGGTTCTATCTATGAGCCAATTTGCTATCTCGCAAGTTATGTAGGGATTGACATTTATTTGGTAGAGTTTATCTAAGTGTGCACTGTTTTGCCCTCACCCATTGCTTCGGTAACTTAATCATATTAAGTAAGCAGGACATGCCCTTAACAAATCTAAACTAGGTTTGGTCAAGAGTGTACAGATTACCTATAGTCTTATTTATTAATTCCTTAATAATTCTTTCCATAGCCTTACAGATGATACTACTCAGGCTTATGGGTTTATAATTACCCTGATCCACTGAAGCCCCAAGTTTGTGCAATGGCATGATTGTTGTAGTCCTCCATTCATCCAGCTTGAAGTCTATTTTGAGGCAAATATTGAATAGTTTATGTAGGTGACAAATTGAGTCATGTTTCAGGCTGACTAGTAGGCAGCCTGGTATATTTGTCTGGCTCCACAGATGCAGTGTTCTTGGTCTTAAGTAGCACCTTGAGAAATTGTTCTTGGGAGATTTGTAGAGGTGCAGATGTGGGTGTGTGATCTGGTAATTTTGAACATGAGAAGGGATGATGTTTGACATATACTTGCTAGTGAGTAAACTGGCTTTGTCCTCTGGGTCTGAGTAAGTGATATTATTTACCATTATCTCTGCACAGTGCCTGACACTGTTTCCAAGATTTCTAACAAAATGTAAGAAGGTTTTGTGGTTATCCTTTGCCAGGTTGGCTGTTTTTACCTCATATCTAACTTCGGTTGATTTGATCAGGGCCTGTTAAGTTTAGCAAAAGTGCTTTGGCATCTTGAGAGTTAGATTTATTTTTGAATACATTTCATTTTTTTTCTGTTATTTTAAAGGATGTTCATATTTTGATTACACCATAATGGTTTTATTTTTAAATGTGATGCATTTATTTCTAAGGGGTCTATATTATATGAATGAAAGTTCAAAAACTCAGACACTGTAAACAGCGAAAATGCATATCATCTCCCCCCCACACACACACACCCCGCTAATTATATATACCAACTCCGAGATCGCACTACAGTGAGGAAAGGGCAAATTTCCTGATCTTCACTGTTTTGTGATCTCACAAAACACGCATCTATGTCCGGCATTTTCGCTGTTTACAGCGTTCAACATTCTAATCTTTCATTCTTTTAATAGGGACCCTTTCTAAGGGGGATAGATGCATCTATACAGCTGTGAGGCTGCCAGCCCAGCTATTTGGAATTTTGTAAATAATCATTTGCGAATATTAATGTGATCCATAGGCTTGTCTTACAAATTTAAGAGAACTATATGTTATGTGTATATTAAACTACTGGTGCAGAAGTGTGTGTTGAACTGTATGTTATGTACTGAGCTTCAAGAATGTAACCACAGTGTACCCTACTGGAAAAGAACAGAGTTAACTTGCAAACTCTAAGAAAGTAAGTGAATTGTTTTACGATTGTGTTCATCTCTCAGCTTTACCAAAGGAGACAGGATGTTTACAGCTAGAGGTTTCTTTCTATTGTCTTGAAACAGAAATAATTACTAGGTTTGGAATGTAAGGTGTATTTTTATTGTTCTGTGACTTCTTATTAGCTGCACATCCGAGAGATCAATATTTTTCACAGAGAAGTGTAAAATTATGTTGGTTTCTGTTAGCCTGGGAACTAAAGGCAGGTGACAAAGAGTGATGTCATCCAGCTGACCCAGCAGTAATGTTTCGAAATTAATTTGGGAACTCTCTCCGAGACTGTGCATTTTGTATTTGTGTTTGGACCTGGAAAAATCCTCTTATCAGCAGTTGCCTTGCTAATAGTAAGTAATCAGGGTACAGTAATGTCTCTTAGATATAGATAGGAATATAGTAAAGATTAGTTTAGATGTTTTCTGTATTTGTGTGAGACTGTCCTGCAATGTTGTTTTAAAATATTTCCTGCGATTCTGAACTCAGTAGTCACTGTGCTGAGTTATTGAATATTGTCTTGTTCTTTTATTATTCATTATTAAATACATTTAAACCTTTTAATTGTGGCTGGTTTCTTTAGAGATATTTAAGCTCTTAGAGTACTTGCACATGTATTTGGTGACACTGTATAAGCCACTCCTAAATAGCATTCGCCTTGGTCACACGTACCATTTGGATAATAGTAACATCACACACAAGATTGGGCACCCTTTGGTAAGGGCCTTTATATTAGCTGATAAGAAGTAGTTGGTGGCAGTGATAACTACCTTATAGTCTGGGCAGATGGGGGCATAACTAGTAAACCTGTGCCAGCCTTCACCAGGAGAGTGTGTGTGTGTATGTATATAAATCAAATCTCAAAGTGTGTGTGTGTGTGTGTGCCAGCTACTTGGGCAAGGACACGAAACACTGGTTGGACAGGGAGGGTGTTGGTGGCTTTAGCTTGATCATTTGGCTGAGATCTTAACTCTATAGCTGTGCCAATGGGGAGTCTTATTGGGAATCTGGAGAAAGAGGATGAAACCAGGCCCAGACTAACTGTGATCTCTGTGTGCTCTTAAAGGAAATTGTACTTTACTGTGTGTGTACTTGTCATCCTCCCAATGTGTATGTCCCTCACTGGTGCTAGTGGTGAGGATTGAGGCTTCTTGATTACTGGGCCAGTGCAGGGGCATCACATATCAATTGTTTGGCAGTAGTGGGATAGCCGCATCACATATTAATTGGTTGATAGTGGTGAGTTAGCCACATCAAATATTAATTGGCTTGTAGTGGAGTGGATATTGAATTCCTGTAACTTGTGTACAATGAATACTGAAGGTTTTTGTGCTCTTAATCAGCCACAGACTGAACATTCAGAGTTGATATCACAAATGTTTTATTTATTTATTTATTTATTTGTTAGCTTAGTTAGTCAGGGAGAGCAAGCAGCATGTTAGCAGAGTAGTATGGCAAGCTGACAAGGAGCCAGATGGCTGAGATGTGCCAGGCTAAAGGAATGGTGCATGCCACCCTGATTAAAGCAGACATGATTGCAGCTTTAGTCACAGCTGCATCAGAGAATAGCACCCAGGAGGACAATCGGACATGCAGTGGATATGTACAACTCTCAGAAAATGAACAGCTCAGTCCTGGGTCATCTCCTGTTTGGTATCTACTTCTCTGAAGTACAGGCTAACACGTACAGTCTTTGACTAACTAAATTTGCAGAGGACTGCAAACTAGGAGCCATAATCAAAACTCCGAATGATGTGGATATCCTACAAAAGAGCCTCACTGAGACAGATGCCTGGTGTCAAAGCCATGGTCTCAAGCTCAATGCGAAAAAGTGCACTGTCACCCCCTTTGGTAAAAACTCTGTACCCATGAACTACCACATAGGCGGTAGTCTACTTAAAACCGAAAGTGTGATAAGAGACCTTGGGACACAGGTGAACAGTAGACTCTCCTTTGATAATCACATCGCCACAGTGGTCAGGAAATCCTTCTACATGGCACACCTCATTACAAAAGGTTCCTCATCCAGAAAAAAGAGGTCATTGTTCCCCTCCTACTCATCACTCATTAGACACATTATAGAGTACAACGCCCCTTTTGGTATGTACATCACAAGACATCTACAACAACAGGAAAGGCCGCAAAAATACCTCACAAGAAGATTACTGGCCTTAAACAGATGCCTTACTCAGACCGACTCAAAAAACTCCAGCTTTACTCCATCGCATATCGCCTACTCAGAGGCGATCTCTGCCTAACATACAAAGCTATGTCAAACCCAGAGCTGTTGGACATGCTCCACTTAAAGAAATCCCAATCCGTCCGAACTACACGCTCTAGGGACCTAAACCTTGTCACCACAATAAACTGAACATGCTGGAGGGATAGATTCCTGTCCCATACTCTGGAACAGACTACCTATCTATGTCAAACAGAGCTCCTCATTAGCACTCTTCAAGAAAAATCTTGATGATTGGATGGGTAATAGGAAATTCACTCCGGGGATCACTTCTGTGGTTCTGTTTGACAGGGGCACAGGAAAATAAATTTCTTGGGTGGCGAAAGCCAGGGTACCTTTTTGGCTAGGCTTGTATAGGCCCTAGGGCCAATAGCCTAGTACCTACCTATGAACAGCTCAACCTTTCCACAAAGGACTTAAAAATCCATCTGGAGTTAAAGAAATGAGTTGGAGGCCAACTGTTTGGAAACAGAAGAAGCAGAGAGACTGGGACACCTGGAAGCTGAGGAGAAGGAGACGCAGAGGCAACATGAAAAAGAGATGCTGACTCTTAGCCAGAGTCATGAAGGTAATGGGGAAGGGAGTAACCAAACCCCAGAAGCAACAAAGTTCAGTAAATCTCTTCCACAATTTACAGAGGGGGATAATTTTGATAGTTTCATTCATATGTTTGTGAGGGTATGTAAAAAGTATGTTGACCAAGGGCTCTGGGTACAGTTCCTGACCCCTTACTCCACCTTACTCTATGGTAAAGATGTAACTGTTCTTTCCAAACTGTCTGATACTGACTGTTTAAATTATAATGTTGTAAATAACTGTTGCTGACTGCTTAAATTATAAGTTAACACCTGAAGCGTATAGGAAAAAGTATCATCAGCATAGACGCAAGGCAGATGAAAGTGTGGGTGAATATGTTGCTGAATTAAGCACTTATTTTCATAGGTGAGTAAGTGGATGTCAGGTCACCACTTCTGAAAGGCTGGCAAACATTTTGGTGAGGGAACAAGCCCTTAGCACTTTGCCTGAGAATATGAGAATCTGGTTAGGTGATAGACAATGCACTACTGTAGATGAGTTGGGGAAGAAGGGAGATCTATACCTAGCAAGCAGGGTATCACTGCACAGAAAAGGGACACCTAGTGCTGCTCATGGGTCTAAAGGAACCCATGGTGGGCAGCTCAGACTACCCCAACAGACTCCCCCAGTAACAGGGGAAGTCACTAGTCCAGGTACACATCCAGGACCTAGGGTTAAACATTTTAAATGCAACCAGTGGGGCCATGGGGCCATGTAACATATAAATGTCCACAGAGGCAAGGTGGGGAACAAAAGGTGGGAGAGCCAGTAAGTGGGAATGACAAAATGCAAACTGTAGGTTTTCTTGAGACAACAAAGGTACCATACTACCACAAGAGGTTATATCCTATCTTAGTGAATGTTAAAGAGGCCATAGCTAAGAGAGACACAGCCTCTGACCTAACCATTGTGAAGCCTGCAATGGTTATAGAGAAGCACTACTTGCTTGGGCAGTCTACTCCAGTCAGAGCTTTAGGAGGGACCCCATTCCAAATACCTCTGGCTAGGGTTCACCTTGACTGGGAGGGTGGAAAATGAAGCCAGGAAGTAGGTGTGTTTGAGGATATCCCTGCAGATGACCTGACAGGGAATAAATCTGATAATGCAGTACCATGTGTGCATGCAGTTACACGCAGTCAGGCTTGGAGACAAGCATGTGGGACTGGTAGACTGGGGGAGACTCTGAAAACTGCATGCTTGCAGCCAGGACTGGTGAGATGGTTACTTAGAGAGGGAGCTACCCTGTAGTAGTGAGACTGAAGGTGAGCCACAGCTGCTTGTGGGAACTGATGTTCCCTTGGACAGAGTGACTGCAAGGGTAGAGATGAGTAGTAGCACCCAGCCTGACAGTGAGGCAGCACTGTCAGAGGATGCCAGATGTCCTGTGGAAGGGGAGCTGGGAAGGGTTACAAAGAGAGTTGAGACAGGCTCAGCTCTCAGACCCTACATTGCAAGGCCTGAGGGAGGTAGCTAGTGAGGCACCTGATTCTCAAGGGAAGGGAGAATCTGTATACTGGGACAAAGAGTTACTGTATAGAGAGTGGACCCCTGAAGGAGAGCTTGAGGGTGAGAGAATACAGCAGTTGGTAGTGCCCAGAGCCTACCCACTGGCCCTTCTAGCTATAGCCCATGATATTCCCTTTGCAGGTCATATGGGCATAAAACGTGCAAACAAACATATTATGCAGAACTTTTACTGGCCTGGAATTTTCAGAGATGTAACAGGGTATTGGGGACCTGTGAGCAGTGCCAAAAGGTAGGCAAGGCATGAGACAAGGTGAAAGCTCCTTTGATGCCTTTGCCTGTGATTGAGGAGCTATTTCAGAGGGTAGCTATGGATATTGTGGGGCCTCTAAGTACCCCCAAGTTCTACAGGGAAAAAGTATATCCTAGTGGTAGTAGATTATGCTACCAGATACCCTGAGGCAGTGGCTCCGTCCTCCGTTGAAGCAGAAAAGGTGGCAAATGCTTTGTTAGAGATCTTCAGCAGAGTAGGTTTCCCAAAAGAAATGCTGACTGACAGAGGTGCCAACTTCATGTCAGACCTGCTGGCTTGTCTGTGGAAGTACTGTGGGGTGAAGCACCTAAAGACCACCCCCTACTATCCCCAGACTAATGGTCTTGTTGAGAGGTTAAACTCTACACTCAAGACCATGCTACAGGCATTTGCAGACCAGCTTAAGAGGGAGTGGGACAAATATTTGCCCCATCCGTTTGCTTACAGAGAGGTTCTCCCGGAATCCACAGGTTTTTCACCCTTTGAGTTGTTGTATGGGCATAGGGTGAGGGGACCTCTACATTTGATTTGATAGGAGATGAGTGGGAGGGTGAGTGTGAATTCTAAAAGGAGTCTGTTGTGGTATATGTCCTAAACCTCAGGACAAGGCTCAGGGAACTTATGGGCTTGGCCCAGGAGAACCTGACAGAAGCCCAACAGCAGAAAAGGGTCTGGTATGACTGGAATGCTTGAGCTAGAGAGTATGCTGTAGTAGTTTTCATTCCTGTCAGACACAGCAAGTTGCAGGCAGCTTGGGAGGGACCCTACAAGGTGGTAAGGAAGGTCAGTGATGTTAACCACATGGTAGACCTGCTAGGCAGGAGGCAGGGGTACAAATTGCACCATGTTAACATGATGAAACCTTACCAGGATAGGAAAGCCCTTGTGCTGAGTATATGCAGTGGACTGCAGGAGGAGTCTGATAAGGCTCTGGTGACTGATCTCCTCAGTGAAGCTCAGACTGACACCTCAGTGGAAGGGGTAGCAATGTCCCAGCAGCTATACCCTACCCAGGTTTGAGAAATCCAAGCAGTGTTACAGGAGTTTGAGGACATGTTTACTGGGAAACCAGGGTGCACCCACCTGGTGCAGCACCATGTGGATACAGGACCCCAAAGGCCTAACAAGCAGGCCCCTTATAGGGTGCCTGAGAAAGTCAAACAGACCCTGAGGGAGGAGATGCAGGAAATGTTGGAATTAGGGGTAATTCAGGAGTTAAGCAGTCCATGAGTCTCCCCAGTGGTGCTGGTACCAAAGGATGGCAGCATCAGGTTCTGTGTGGACTACAAGAATTAAAATAGTCAGATGCTTACCCCATGCCTAGGACAGATGAAGCCCTAGAGCAGCTGGGTGGGGCTAAGTATCTTACCACCATTGATCTTACCAAGGGTTACTGTCAGGTGCCCTTGACTCCCATTGCTAGAAAGAGGTCAGCCTTTGTGACTCATTATGGCTTGTATGAGTTCACAAAGATGCACTTTGGGATGAAAAATGCCCCAGTGACTTTCCAGAGGCTGCTAGATCATATTCTAGCAGCATCAGGAGATTTTGCCCTTGTTTACCTAGATGATATTGCCATCTACAGATATTCTTAGCAAGAGCACCTTCAGCATGTTTGAGAGGTGCTGGACAGACTATAGAAGACAGGGTTGACCATTAAGCCCAGCAAATGTCAGGTGGGTATAGTACAGAGTAGCGAGTGGTAAGATCAGGCCAGAATCTGCCAATATGGAAGCCATTCAGGTATGACCTGCCTCTGTTACCAAAAAGTAGGTGAGGGCATTTTTAGGGACAGCAGGGTGCTACAGAAAGTTCATCCCCAGTTATAGTACCATAGCTGCTCCCCTCACAGACCTGACAAGGAAAAACAGGCCAGATAAAGTAGTGTGGACACAAGAATGTGAGCAGGCATTCCAAAAGCTTAAAGGAGCTTTGGGAGGACCCCCTCTGTTAGTTAGTCCAGATTACAGTAAAGACTTTGTTGTGCAGGTAGATGTTTCAAACCATGGGATGGGGGCTGTACTTAGCCAGGTTTCTTTAGAGGGAGAAGAGCACCCAGTGGTTTATCTCAGTCACAGGCCCCAACCCAGGGAAGAATGCTATACAGCTGTAGAAAAGGAATGCCTAGCCATACTGTGGGCACTGCAGAAACTTCAGCCTTATCTGTATGGAAGGAAATTCACTGTAGTTACAGACCACAATCCCTTAACAAGTTTACATCGAGCCAGGAAAAATGCAAAGTCACTAAGGTAGAGCCTAGGGTTGCAAGCATATGATATGATGGTGCAGCACTACAGTGGGGTTAGCAATGACAATTCAGATGGGCTCTCAAGACAGGGAATGAGGTAAGGTATTCCCAGATAGGCTCAACCCTCTCAAGCAACGTTTCTCAAGGGTCACTTGAAAACCTAGCTTGAGTTTTTTTTTTTTGGGGGGGGGGTGTGAGGTTGCCAGCCCAGCTATCTGGAATTTTGTAAATAATCATGCCATTTGTAAATATTAATATGATCCATAGGCTTGTCTTACAAATGCAAGAGAACTATATGTTATGTGTATATTAAGCTACTGGTGCAGAAGTGTGTGTTAAACTGTATGTTATCTACTGAGCTTCAAGAATGTAACCACAGTGTACCCTACTGGAAAAGAACAGAGTTAACTTGCAAACTCTAAGAAAATAAGTGAATTGTTTTACAATTGTGTTTATCTCCCAGCTTCACTGAAGGAGACAGGATGTCTACAGCTAGAGGCTTCCTTCTATTGTCTTGAAACATAAATAATTACTAGGTTTGGAATGTAAGGTGTTTTTATTGCTCTGTGACTTCCTAGTAGCTGCATATCTGACAGAAGTATTTTTCACAGAGAAATGAAAAATTATGTTGGTTTCTGTTAGCCTGGGAACTGAAGGCAGGTGACAAAGAGTGATGTTATCCAGCTGACCCAGCAGTAATGTTTTGATATTAATTTGGGTACTCTCTCAGAGACTGTGCATTTTGTATGTCTTTGGACCTGGAAACATCCTCTCATCAGCACTTGCCTTGCTAATAGTAAGTAATCAGTGTACAGTAATCACTCTTAGATATAGATAGGAATATAGTAAAGGTTAGCGTAGATGTTTTCTGTATTTAAGTGAGACTGTCCTGCAATGTTGTTTTAAAATATTTCCTGTGATTCTGAACTCTGTAGTCACTGTGCTGAGTTACTGAGTATTGTATTGTTCTTTTATTATTTATTATTAAATATATTTAAACCTTTTAATTGTGGCTGGTTTGTTTAGAGATATTTAAGCTCTTAGACTACTTGCACATGTATTTGGTGACACTGTATAGGCCACTCCTATATAGCCTTGGCCTTGTTCACACATACCATTTAGACAATAGTAACATTACACAGTAAGATTGGGCACACTTTGGTAAGGGCCTTTATAGTAGCTGATAAGTAGTGGTTGATGGCAGTGATAACTACCTTATAGTCTGGGCAGAAGGAGGAATAGCTAGTAAACCTGTGCCAGCCTTCCCCAGGAATGTCTGTGTGTTTGTATATAAATAAAATCTCAAAGTGTGTGTGTGTGTGTGTGTGTGTGTGTGTGTGTGTGTGTGTGTGTATGTCATCTACTTGGGCAGGGACACAAAACACTGGAGAGAGAGAGTGCTGGAAGTTTTGGCCTCACCACTTGACTGAGATCTGAACCCTATAGCTGAGTCAGTGGGGAGCCTTATTGGGGATCTGGAAAAAACAGCCCCAGACTGACTGTGATCTCAGTGTGCTCTTAAGGGAAACTGTACTTTACTGTGTGTGTACTTGTCATCCTTTTAATGTGTACATCCCTCACTAGTGCTAGTGGTGAGGATTGAGACTCCTTGATTACTGGGCCAGTGCAGGGGCATCACAGCAGCTATTTGCATATGTGAAGAATCTGGCAGTAAAATTATCTGCATAACAAATGAGACCATCACTCAGGTTTAGCATATTAGTGTTCAAATAATCTCTGATTACTGAGGCATTGGAAGATGCTTCAAGCTTCAGTCTTACAGTGAATGTGATTTACCTGTAGCGTGATTTGACCAGGAATACCACTATTGGTTGGGGTGCAACCTAACTGGCCCAGAGAGTTTGCACTGAAGTTCAGAAATCTTTGGACATACAAGTTTGAGGATATATAAGTCTCTCAGTTTATGGATGGGTAGTTGAAATATCCTAGAAGAATGGTGTTTGACTAAATACATAGGCACTCAATAGTAGTTAGGTAAAAGTTATGGGCCGAGAGAGAGATAGATGTGATAAGGGGTTTTAATAGTAAGTTAGATGTGGAGGAGTTCAGGGTCATTATCCTAACAAATTTTAAGATTTTTTTTAAAATATGGAGACACTACCATTTTTAATGTCCAAGTCTAATGCACCGGACCTGAATGTGTGATAGGTATTGAAGCCCAGCACTGATGGATTGCTTTCAATGGCCTTTTACTAGGTCTCTGTGATGATGCATATATTGATGTTTTCTATAATAAGAAGGGCTTGTAGGGACTGGAGATTCTTGTTAAGGCTCCTAGCATTGAGCAGCAAAACTTTAAATGTTTTTTTTTTTACTTTCATTGAATTATTACCCAAAACATAGGCAAACATACATTTATATAAAAGAAAACAAACTATATTAACATATTCTCAGATGCAAACATTATAAGTCACATATATTAATTTGTACAATTATCATGAAGCCAGCATTACATAAATTGATCAATCCCTGCCTTCAATTAAACCTAACTCCTCATCCAAAACATTATATATATATATATATATATATATATATATATATATATATATATATATATATATATATATATATATATATATACTTCTCAGAATTTCCATTTTTATCTATATAATTTGCTCCTACCCATTTCTAAAGATCACATTTCCAGTTCTTTTATATCTGTTAACAGTATTCACAACTCTTAATACAGTTGTTTTGATTTCCATTACAGATGCTTTAGACCTTGATTTCCATTTTCTAGTATTTGCTTTTTTAGCAGCCACCAGAATTAAACTTAACATGGCCTTACAACATATAGGCAATTCAGATCCCGTGTCCCAGCTCAAAAAATAATTTCCTTAGTTACAATCATTTTCTCACCCAGTATTTCTGATAGAGTACTCTATAGGGAATTTTTAAAGTCTACTACCTCATTACATTCCCAAAACATATGCTCCCAATTACTTCTTACTTCCCCACCACACCTCCTACATTTGCCATCTACTTACAAAAATATTCTTTCGAGCCTGCTTGGGATATAAAATACTTGTACAAACACTTTCAATCAAAACTTCTAAGTATTCTCAACTTTGCTGCATATTTTGTAGCCATGTGCATGTCCATTTATTGTTTCTTGTAAATTGCTTATCCAGTCTCTCATCCTAATCTTTTGTAACCTACTATAATTGATTCATATAGTTATTATGCAATGTTTTATATGCCCAACTAATTATCCATGTTTAACAGCATTTTCTGTTCAGACTCAAGTAAAAACTCTACCAGAATAGGTCCTAGGATTCCCCTATCCCTTTTATTTTGCTTGCACTTTGATATCAATCCCTGATAGGGAATGAATTTGCTCCAAATACCTTAGTTCCTTTAGTAGTTTCCAAAGTTTGTTCTTCAGACTTTGCTTCAAACAAACGATAAAAACAATAAAAAACAGTAACCATAAAGCGCTTTTCATCTCACCCCTTAGTGAGACTTCATCAGACCCAGGTCTGAAGAATAAACTTTGGAAACTACTACTGTGTTCGTGCCTCAAGCCCTCTTGCCTACATTCCTGTTTTTGCAGTTACCTGTTTCAGTATTCCAACCTTGGTTCCTTTGCAAGTTTTCTCCAATAAAGTCCAGCCTCCCTTTTTGTGCCCCAACTGTCATCCCCATCATCAAAATCTCCTTTCTCCATTCTTTGTTGTCTTAGTTCTTAGAATATTTTCTGATACTTTATGAAGATACTATTCTATATGGCTGTTGTTATTCTCCTTATGTATCTGCATCCAAAATCCCACTCTCTCTCTATTTTTTTAATTTCACCCCCATTATATCAACATCCCATATAGCTTTCTGCATATTATGTATATTAGCCTTAACTTCTGTAGATCTAAAATACCCCTTCAAATCAGGTTATCCTAAACCACTTTGTTCTGTTGGAAGGATCAGCTTATCCCACTTGACCCTTGCTCTTATCCTCTCCCAGATAAAACCCTTTAACTCTTTATTAATTACTGTCCACAACTTTTCCTCTGGTTGATAAAAATATGGCTGACCTCTACTTAAAACTAAATGGGCTAAAACATTTCACTACTTGTATCTTGCTATTCATATTCAAAAACAAGACCTACCAATTTCTCAATTTTTGCATTATCTTTACATACTCTTAGTTGCCATAACAAAAGTCTTTTTAATTCATACTCCTAAATACTTTAATTTATCCAAAAATATGGGTACTGTTGAACCAAGTCATGTATCGGTACATAGTTTTCAGCTACAGCCTTTGTTTTATCTTCATTAATTTTAAATACCAAAAAGACTTGAAACTGTCTCAAAATGGTCCACAATGCTGAGATATCCCTTTGTGTTTTTACCAGGTGCAAAATAATAACATCTGCAAATAAAGCTAACTTTCCTTGATTACCATACCAATTACATTGTTGAATTTTGGAGTCCCTTATTTTTTTTGCCAATGGCTCTAAATATAATGCAAATAATGAAGAGGAAAGAGAACACCCCTGTCTGATTCCTCTGTTCAGACACAGCTTATCAGAGAGAAACCCTCCATTTTAATATTTGCCTCAGACCCATCATATATCCTCCTAATTAACATTATTATTGTGTCATAGAATTCAAATGATTCCTTTGCCCTACTCATAAAATCCTAGCTTACTATCTCCAATGCTATCTCTGCATCAAGACCTAGTGACAACAGCAGTATTTTCTTATGTTCTGCTTCCCTCAGAATCATCATTGTTCTGTTAATGTCAAATGTTTGTCATTTCTCCACAAAACCACATTGATCCATATCTATCAATTTTAGGAACACCTTTACCATTCTTTTAGCTACTATGGACATATACTACTTTCTAATCATGGTTTAAAATTGAAATGAGCCTATATGAAGCTGGGTCTGATGCCTCTTTATCATCTTTAGGTATTGCAGCCACCACAGCTTTCTTCCACGATGTTGGTACTTCCCCTTGTTTTAAAAGTATTGTTAAAAGAAACCCTTCCTGATATTTATCAGTTTCTTCCATCCTAGCTTCCAAACTTCTACAGAAATATCATCTATTCTTGGAGACTTTCCTGCAGAGTGATTATATGTAACTGTTTTTATCTCATCTCCTCCTATCTTAACTGTTTTTGAGCCTCAACTAACTTTAGCATACTTAAGTCTTCCATGAATATTTCCATTTATGTTTTTTCTTGATTTCCACATTTGTCTGCTTTGTACAAATTTTCATAAACTTTCCAAAATATCTTAAATACCTCTACAGGATCTCTGGCTATTTTTCTTGTTATAGGTTCATAGACAGTTGCTGGCTAATGGCCCTAAAACCTTTACAAACCTTGCCATATTTATCCCCATTTGCCCCAACTGTTGGTTAGGTGAGTGAAGTTTGCAAAGGTAAGAATCTATGGTAGTTAATGACTTCCTCTGTCCAGAAGGGCCTGGGTGCCACTCCAGGAGTAAATTTGTGGTCCCCCATCCATTGATCTAGATTTCTTTTGAAGAAGGTCAGGGAAGGGCTGTGTTTTATGTAAATTGAAAGATTGTTCAAGAGAAGTGGCAGTCTCTAGGAGATGTATCTATTTCTCCAACATGACCTGTTCATGTCAGAGGCTAGGTTAAGATCTCTGGAGCAAGTGACCCTCATGCAGTTTGATTTATGAATGTGTAGCATTTCCATCAGGGCTGGGTCTGAGACTACCCTGCAATCCAGAGAGAGAATATAGTGACAGGGCTTTCAGTCTTTCTAAGACTTGTTTTGTGCACCCTGCAATTTCTTGGTGAGAATTTATTATTTTCCTTGGCTCCCTAAGTTTGGCACCAACTCTTTTGACTTTCTTTTACCTACATCTTTGTTCTAAAAAGTTTTTGTGCTCTGGAGTTATAAGAAACAGTTGCCTAACAACAATCTTTCTAAACTCATGCATATTATCCAGATACTCCCTTATTTTCTCTTTAGCACTCTGCAGTTGTGCCTCTTCTTGTTCTGTGAGATTCCACTTAATCTGCAATACTTTAACCTTTATCAGCCACTTTAAATAATTCTGGTTACTTCTTAACCATATCTTTTTTCTTTTATTTCTACCCCATTTTTAAACTTAACTTTCATTTTATCCTACTGACTAGCTATAACATTAAAAGAAATTTATATCTTCTCTAATAACTCTCAAGTAATTTCCACTACCCATTTCTTAAATTCCTCTCATTTGTAACAGACATATGGGCAAGAGCCAGTACCTTATTTTTACTTTATTACCCTGCATTTTTTAAGTTGTTGTTGGCGCATGATCTGAAATAGTTACTGGACGTATGTTGAAGCTTTCAATTAAATGCACTTGCTTCTGTGAAATACAAATTCTGTCTATTCTAGCCCAGTTACTGTACCATGGGGAATAACATGTGAATTCTCTCCAAGGTTCTACTACTGGTATCATGTCTTTCATACTAAATATATTCATAAATTCATTCAGAAATATAGCCTCTTTTCTTATATTTTCCCTTGTAGATCCCCCACATACATCCTCACTGTTGCAAATCAAGTTTCAATCCCTACAAGAAATATTCCCTACTGAAAGTGGATTAATTCTTCCAAAATGTTCTGAAGCTCCTGAATAGCAGTTTTAGGTGCAATATAAACACACTTCTGTGTAATCCTCCTCCCTTGTTAGTTGTCCCTTATTATGCTAAATCTACCATTATTGGAACTCCTATAGCAATTAGTTTAAATACTCTCCTGTTCCATTGTCCCCGATATACTGCTGAATATCCATCCTGAAATATTTTTTTTATCAAATTCCCATGCTCACTTCTTTCTGAATGCATCTCCTGTAACATTGGTATTTGCGTTGTGCATTTCCCAATATAAGTCATTACTCCTATCTTTGGTCTATGCCTGTGAGGTCATTCACTTTCCAAAATAATATGGATAGTTTAGCCATAAGAAGTTAGTACACCCACCAATTTTATATGTCAGCTTTTTTTTAATGTCTATTTCCAGCTTTTTTGTTACACACACCCACTAATGTTAGGAAAGTTGATACTTTATACAGTTGTTTCTTATCTTATTTTGAGCCAATGTCATATTTTCCAAAACTTTTTGTTTTAATGAAAATCCTCAAAAAAATCCACCAGAACACCCCCACAATCTAGTAACTTAAAATAAGCACACAAAATATGCACATCTTCAAATAATGAAGTTAAACAGCTGCTCACATGTGCATTACCTAACCTAAAATTAAGGTTATCCATGCTAAAGAGCACGTTACAGCCTGTTTCCTACTTACACTAATTGTGATCTGTTCTTGTCCTATTTTCATTCCCTCTCAGATGTGAAAAACAGCTTGTATGCATTCAGAAAATATTAACTTTTAGCCTTAAGGAAAAGTGCACCAACTATCTTTAAATAAAACTACATCATATACTGTTCTATAAATGCATTGAGATATTTAGTTACCAGGCCAGGAAAATGGCTCTTAGACACTTTCAGTAATTTAAAACTTTATTTTTTACTAAGCTGCTTGCCCTTGTACCTTTTAGGTTTCTCTCAGAAAAGAATACCCAGCAGTCTTGAGATTTATTGCCTGGACCTGTAGTCAGCTTGTCTCCATGAGAACATCAGAAAAGAATGCACAGCTAGCCCCAGTGCAGAATTCTCAGCTCACACTGAACATTTATTTGCTAAAGGAAAAATATGTAATTACATTCACAGTGCTGTCTTATTTTTACAGCACACATGCTAACAGAAGAAACCTGTTATTAAATTAAGCCAAGGGCATTAATCCAGACATTCACGTATGCAAAGGTAGGAAAAAACATCTGAATGCTACTCCATCCCAACAGTCCAAGACTACAGCATATTAACTTGAACATGCTTTTGTCCAACCTTTCTTCTCTTCTTGCATTGTAATGCCCACATTCCTTAAAATTAAAAAAGTACATGTTGACATTAGTATCTTTATCACATACAACAATCATTGAAAATGCTTTACTATATAACATACCATTTATATCATGAAATGTTTTATACAAATACTGTTAAGAACAAAAACATTTACAATACAGTTACTCTTTTTTTTTCCATTTTAGTGTCCTTACAAATATTAATGGCATGAATTGGGGTATATGTCTTTCAGTACCTCCACAATTTTAACAAATGCAACAAAAGTTTAGTCTTTTTCAACCACTTTTTCTTATAAAGCCATCCTTCACAAATATGGTTAATGCTTTATAGTCTCACACTTTTCCACTAATTTCAGTGTTGCTGGTCTTCTTCCTCTTTATCTCCATCTCTCAACCCCAGACTCCAGTTGAAGCCCAGGATACTCCTGATTCTTCTAGTCATCTCCTGTAGTTTTTTCTGTCTCAAGCATTTTCCTTTGGAACATTGGAAAAGGTTTCACTGGCAAAGTCTGTCTATGGGCTTTGTTGTTAGAAGAATGAGAATCACAGTCCCCTTCTATTTAATGGCTCATTTTATTTGTTGCACAAACTTTTGGATTTCCTTCTTAGCCAGTTCTGTAATAAAAACTGACTTCAATCCTCAATGAAAAAATATTCTGAAGACAGCTGGATAAAGTGGCTTGAATCTCACACCTGCCTCTCAATATTCCCTAACTGCTAGGATAAATTTACTTCTCTTTAGCCTGATATACAGTGAATAATCATTTTCCACAAACTCACTACTTAGTCTCTAGTTTCTGATACTTTGCCCTTCTGCTGCAGTTTTGTCAGGATCATCTCTTTATGCTGGTATGACTACATCTTTACTAATACAGGTCTTCAATGCTTTCTCATGGCCATGTTTGGAGCATACACACAATGTGTCCTTTCAATTAACAAATCCTGCTCTAGAATACTAGTCCAGTTGTTTATTTATTCGTTCATAAAATTAATGCAATCTGTTCCTTTCAGTTTCTCTGGTACTTCAGAAAATATCAGGTTTTCTCTGCATGCTCTGTCCTCTAACTCTACCATTTTTGAAACAGCTCTCCTTGAGCAGTCTCATACTCAGCCAGCCTTTTCTTCATTTCATCCTCTGATTTTTCTAGTTTTATCAGTTCATCTGAATCACTGTTTTGAAGCCTTTTCCATTTTTTTAGCCTTTTGTTATTTGAGTTGATGTACTCCTTCAAAGTTTAATTTATTTTAATCAGCTCTGATCACATTTGATTTATTTTTTCCTCTAGAGTACTGGAATCCATCTCTGGGCTGCAGTGAACAACATCCTGCAACCCAGAAAAAACAGAACACAGTCACCAAATATACAAGGCACTAACCTTGATATAGCCTCCAGCTTTAACAAGTACTTCACTTCCTCCATACTAAAACACTTAAAAGACTCAAACCACACTACACCCCCATCAACCCTCGAAGCCCAATCAAACACCCCAATCATCCCCTTCTCACTCAAACCAGTATCTATATCAATCATCCAAAAACTCTTAGCAAAACTCAAACCAACTACCTTTGCTATTGACAACCTCCCAGCCAAATACCTCCAACTTGCATCTAGGGCCATCGCTTACCTGTAATCTCAATACTTATAAATAGGTCCATTAATGAACATTATGTTCCATCCTTATGGAAAATATCATACATCATCCCCCTTCACAAAGGCGGCTCCTCCACAGATCTATCCAACTACTGCCCAATCGCAATTCTTTCACCACTTTCAAAAATTCTAGAAAGATGTATCCATTACCAACTCCTCTCCCATCTACTCTCCAACAACCTGCTCTGTAAATCCCAGCATGGATTCCAACCATGCTATAGTACCATCACTGCCCTAATTAACTTCACCAATACCATAAACTCATACAAATATCAAGGTAAACTTGTCTCCACCACCTTCCTAGACATATCCAAAGCATTTGACATAGTTTCCCACAATAAACTCCTATCCTCCCTCTCCAAACTCAGCCTTGACAACCCTACCTTACAACTGTACAGTACCCTACCTTGATAACTGTTATCAATCTGTCACATGGCTGAACTCCCTATCCCCCCAACTCCCAGTAAATTCTGGTGTACCCCAGGGCTCAATACTGGGCCCCCTTCTCTTCAACATTTTTACAAACCAACTCACCTTAGCAACCACAAAGGCCAAAATAGTAAAATATGCAGATGACACTACCCTAATCTGCTCGGCACTAAATATCCACCTCGTGCAAATCCAAGCCCAAGAGTCCTTCACAGAAATAGAAAACTGGCTAAACAATTTTCAGCTCATATTGAACCCCCCAAAAAACTCAGCTAGTACTATTCCACCCAATAAAGGCCAACTCCACCTTCTCCATTCTCTCTGCCAAAAACACCCTCATAACACCAGTCTCTGAGGGCAAACTACTAGGTCTTACAATTGACCAAAACTTTAAATACAGTAAACACATATCCCTAACCATCTCCAAAGTCCACAAAAAGCTAGGATGCCTGGATGCCTCTATTGTAGTAAAAATTTTTTAACCTCTGAATCCAAAGCTGTCATAACCAGAACTCATCTTTTAACAACACTACTATACACAACTCCAGTGTTAACTAATCTAAATAAAACCGACCTGAACAGACTTTCAACATGTTACAACAAAACAGCCAGGTTTGCAACCAATGCAAAATCTTGCTCTCACCACTGTCAATCCTTACATAAACTACACTGGCTAGAATTCCCAAACCTACTTCACTACCACCAGTTCAACTTAGCCCATCAAATACTATACCACCCAGATAAACACCCCGCCCTAGTAGGGCTCCTAAACTTTTATAGCACCAACAGGGAACTATGATCCAGCAACAAAGCCCTAATTGAAGTCATTCCATGCAAAAACAGCTCAGGGAATTCTCTATTCCCTAATGACGTTGCAAAAACATGGAACACCCTTCCACTGGACCTCAGGCTACAAAACCACACTGCCACTTTCAAGAAACTCCTTAAATCACACCTTTACAGAAAACATCTACGTAACTGTAGCACACAACATCCTAGGTATCATTCATTCACTGACCTTGATGTACACTGTTCCACTGACACTATGCTCTGACTAAGCAATTTTGTACATATGTAAATCTCTAGTAAATCTGTTAATTACTATGAAGTTTAATTCTATTGTACTGTATGCCTGAGCAATTTTCTATTGTATTGTCTGTTTGAGCAATGCTTGTACTTATGTAAATATCTAGTATATCTGTTAATTACTATGAAATCCAACTCTATTGCATTCTATTTCAATTGCATTTTACTCTGTAATTTAAACCACGGATCTCGAACACCAACTAATCCACAAAAAATTCCGCTAGACCACTGAGCTTTCTTTTGAATGTAATACTGGTTATTTGACAAGATATAATTATATGATAAAATTATGTCCAACAACTCCTGTACTAAAGAAATCTCTTCTTCCGGTGCACCCTTTTGCCTCATTCTTGAAGTTGCCCATTCAATACCTTGTTGATAAGGTATACTAGTATGCAATTCCTTCACATCAACTGTAAGGAAATTATACTCTTGTTTATACTCTCAGTGGTCTAGCGGATTTTTTGTGGATTACTCTAATTTGTTTAAATGTTTTGTTATCTTTTTTACTCTCTGTAACTCTATGGAGCTTTTCTCCCCAGGACTCCACTGAACACAGACACTTGTTGTCCAGTCAGACTATCCTGATAAACAAATGTTAAACAAATAAATAAAATTTAGAAACAGCGTTGAAAGGTAAATTAAAAATGCTGGTTACTGCCACAGCATGCTTGCTTATAAAAAAGATAAGTAAATGGATAAATAACTCAAGCAAGCGTTGACAGAGTGAGAAATAACCTTCTATGTGTAAAAAATCCAAGTAATCCGGTCTTCTGAGACAAATAATTCAGTTTATTACACAGATAAACCATGATAAGCGCTTTCACTAACTAGTAGCTTCTTCAGATCACAAACAGGAAGCACAGGAACCATGTGCTTTAAATATCTGCATGTTAATTAATCAACCAACTTTTAAAACAGAAGCGCCATAAAACCTAAAAACTAAATATATAAACATAAAATCATCTCAAGATGCAACAGAAATAAACAATGGTGTATACATATTACTTTTTAAAAAATTAAAATAACTTCATTCCATAAGAAACAATAAAAATTGAAGTAAATATAAGAACATGTTGTGAGCAGCATACTATCAAGTACGAAAGTGTATACAGCCTAATACATAACTGCATGTGATAGTCATATTATTAATAATACGAGGCAACTTAGAAACTATACATAGTAGATGCCATCAAAAACATGAAACCATATACAAGTCGAAAGAACTATTATCAACCAAAGTGATACTTGGTATAATAAGGTCAGTGCATAAACAAAGATGTATATCTGCATATGTATAAAAATGTGTATATAAATGTAGTGTCTTAATAAATATATGTATCTAAATATAAAAGAATGAATGAATGTGTACAAAAATATAAATAAATAAATGAATAAATAAATAAGTTATTAATAACTTATTTATTTATTCATTTATTTATTTATATTTTTATATACACATTTTTATACATATGCAGATATACATCTTTGTTTATGCACTGACCTTATTATACCAAGTATCACTTTGGTTGATAATAGTTCTTTCAACTTGTATATGGTTTCATGTTTTTGATGGCATCTACTATGTATAGTTTCTAAGTTGCCTCGTATTATTAATAATATGACTATCACATGCAGTTATGTATTAGGCTGTATACACTTTCGTACTTGATAGTATGCTGCTCACAACATGTTCTTATATTTACTTCAATTTTTATTGTTTCTTATGGAATGAAGTTATTTTAATTTTTTAAAAGTAATATGTATACACCATTGTTTATTTCTGTTGCATCTTGAGATGATTTTATGTTTATATATTTAGTTTTTAGGTTTTATGGCGCTTCTGCTTTAAAAGTTGGTTGATTAATTAACATGCAGATATTTAAAGCACATGGTTCCTGTGCTTCCTATTTGTGATCTGAAGAAGCTACTAGTTAGTGAAAGCGCTTATCGTGGTTTATCTGTGTAATAAACTGAATTATTTGTCTCAGAAGACCGGATTACTTGGATTTTTTACACATAGAAGGTTATTTCTCACTCTGTCAATGCTTGCTTGAGTTATTTATCCATTTAAATAAATAAAATTGTAGCAAAGCTGGAGCTTGAACTGCTTTTTTCTGAACAGCTGCAAAATTCTTCCCAGTCACTGTTTTTTCTTCACTTTTTCCTTGCTCTCTTTCTTTCAGGCCAAGTTTCTTCTTTTATGGCATCCAGGCAGTGAACTTACTAGTCAATAATGGAATTTTAATAAAACTGTAAGAATTACTTGCCTCTAGCTCTCAGTTTCTTTTTTCATATCAGTAGAACTGAAATTAATCCTTTGATCAGTGTGCATCCATCTTGGAAGTCAGCAATACTTTAATATTATCAATTTTTTGCTTAGTTAAGTTGGATGCTTTAGATGACTGACATTGCTTAAAAGGGTACTATGAAGGTGGAGAAGGATTTACAAATAAACAAAAGTTTTGGGGAGTGGTGCTAGTGGCCATCACTGGCAAATCCATTTAGACTCTCTACCATCTCTTCACAGTCTGAAATATATTGCACCCCTTTTGATTGCACCAGAAGATAAGCCAACTGTTGAAATAAAGAATATTCTGGTCATACTGTGGTATTTTTAATGATGGCTGAATGCTACTCAAGGCTTTATTAATAATAGACTCATTCACACACTCTGAAAGCTCATAATTTTTCTCTTCATATATCCAGGGAGACCCTTGTCCCTATACAAGGGTTAGAGTTGACAAAGGCCAGTGACATAACTCATGCATCTGACTAAGGGTCAAAAGACTGGAAGTTAGACAACTGTCTGGCTTGATTGACATTTTTGTGGGGGTTGGCATAATGGTTAAGATGTTTACCTCACAGATAAGAGATACAGGGTTTGATCCTCAGTATCAGAAATTGGCTAAGCTTAAAATGGTGCACAAGGGCAGCTAGCCTAATGCTTACCTATGAACCTATAAGTCATTTCCGCTGACGTACTATGACTGAGACCACCTCTTTGCTATAACCTCATGAGTGTTGCATTGGTGTATTTCACTATGGAGTTATGTATGACTAGGATATTGGATGGTGTGCAGATTTACCTTACAGTGTTTTGAACAGAGTCAGTGTGACTCAGTTTTCATAGCAGGCATTTACATGTGATGTGTATTTGTGAGGTAAAGATTAATGTCATGAACATCTTTGTTACTTACGATGGCAAAACTAATTTTGCAATCATCTACATCATTGGTAAGCCAGCAAGAATCATACATGGGATTTAGCCACCTCTGAACTTCGCTTGTACTATGCCATGGTAGAACAAGAAATAAGGATCCATAGTCACAGACATGCACTTCCCTGCTACATCTGCAAACAGCCTGATGGAAATGGGCATTCTGAAGCAATGTACCAATTGTCTCAAGTTTACTGATAACCACTTAATTCTTAAGCAAACTGATATGGTCAGTGAGAGATATAGTTACATAGTATCACCTGAGGCAAGCCTCTCACATACAAGCACTTATAATAACAAGCAGGTTGTCAGTAACACAGAGACCGCGTTCTCATGCCTCGGGTGTAGCCCCACTCCATTGCTCTTGCTATGCTTGGGCTCACTTCGCTCCACACCTAACCCCACTCCCCCACCCAACATATCATTTCCTTTCTACCTAACCATTGCTAACACCCACTCTGCACCCTACTTGCCCTTCCTGTTCTCCACACAAACCATAACTAACCCCTCCCTTCTCCCACACGAAACTTGCAAATTATTACTTCTCCTTCCACTACCCACATCACTCCTACCCCCCCACTCAAACATCACCCAAGCAACACACTCTCACATACCTACCTGCTAAATAAACCTAACTCCCCAATCACCAATTTCAGTATTCTAGCACTCAGTACTCCTACCAATCATTCCTTTTTCTACTACCCTTTTTGTTGCACTACATCCATTACTCCTCCTTCACACTCTCAGCTCACTTAATATCAAGTTATCTCCTATTCTCAAAATTACTTCAATACCTCATGCTAGGGATAACCTCATCTTCATAACATTCATTTGCTATTTTCACTTCTACCTTTTCTGCTGAAGCTCCTCTTCCTAAAATCAAAATGCCTCCTACCTACACCACATCCCCTAAAAATAAAACTAAACATTTTATCTTTAACTTATACAGCCATAACTGCCACTACTACCCTAATGTTCTTCTACTTGCAGGGGATATTTATCCCAATCCAGGTCCCACTCAACACAACTCCACCTATAACTATAGTCCCACTAACCTATACGTCTCTGCCCCCTCAAATAAACAAATCTCCTTTTACTCAATAAACACTTGAAGTATATTAAACAAGGTAAGTCAGCTTCATGCTTGGATCTCAAGCCACACCCCTGATGTCATTACTCGAACAGAAACTTGGCTAAAACCCCAACACCATGACAAAGACTTTCTCCCTACTGGCTATAGTACACTACGGCTTGACCGCCAAAAGAAAAAGGGTGGTGGAGTTGCCATTATTTACTCTAACCACCTTACTCTGACAACTCCTAATAAAACTATCCTGTCCTTTTCCCCTACTGAAATACTGACAGCCAACCTTGTACTTAACACCCATATCACCATCACAATAGTAGCAATCTACATTTCCCCGGGGGATAACTTAACCCTGCTGGAAAACATATTATCATACTTCTCTCAACATATTCCTAATGAAACCATTATTTTTGGTGATGTCAATATTAATTGGTTAATTCTCTGTACCCCAAATTCTTCCTTACACATTAACTTGTATGGCTTTATTCAACTTATCACAGATGCCACCCATATCAACAACGCTCATACACACATCACTCATCGACTGGATTCTAGTCTCTCATCCCTCTAAATATCACAATCCTGAAACCCTTCCCAACACACTAAGTGATCACTCCCCAATAAAAGTACTTGGATATATCCCTCACTTTACTAAACAGCATATATTTATACTGCAAGCTTACTAACTTCCACCCAAACACATTTAAATCTCTTCTCTCTAATGTTAACTGGAATTTTCTTACCCAACTCCCCCTTGATTATGCTGTCCTGTCTTTCAACTCCACCTTTCTCAGTATTTTTGACTCATCCCACTTCTCACAGTCCATATTAAATCTAATATATCTCTATGGCTATCAAATTCCACCCACATCCTAATGAAAAATAGACAGAGCATGGAAAACGTGGACCAAAACAAAGCTCCCTGCAGACTTGCTAAAATACAAGGAACTTAGAAACCTGACCAAAAAGTGCATTAATAAAGATAAAAGAGATTTCTACTATAATCCACCTTCAGCCTTGAAATCTAACCCCCCCTAAATTTTGGAACTCATTAAACCACATACTACATCTCCGTGGTCCCTGCTCCCCCAATCTTTGTCCTGATAAGACAACCGAAGATACTGCCTCCACCTTCAACACATTTCATTGACTCTATATCCAAACTATTTAACCCCAGTGCCAACTCATCTACCTTTAACAATATTTCAAACCACTCTATCAAATCTCACCATACTTTCATCAAATTCTTTTTCCCTCAAACCTGTACCCACTAGCCATATCAAATCCCTACTCTCTAAACTCTAAGCTTGCTCAGCGTCTACCGACAACATTCCTTCCCTTTTCCTTCAGTTAGCTGCTGACTCTCTTGCTCTCCCTGCATCTATCTTAATCAACCGGTCCATTTCAGAGTCCAAAGTCTTTTCCATATGGAAATAATTCTTCACTCTACCAATACATAAAGGAGGTAACACCTCAGACATCACTAATTTTAGACTGATTGCCATCCTCTCTCCTCTCTCTAAAGTTCTAGAAAAATGCATACATAAACAAGTTATGCACTACTACTCTCTGGAAATCTGCTCACACCTACTCAACATGGCTTTAGGCTAAAGCATAGTACTACTACTGCCCTACTATCATTCGTTAATACTATATCCCTTGCCAGAGATAACAACAAAAGTACAGTTTTGTACCTACCATAAATGTAGATGTTCGAGTGTTCACACTGCTGCAGTCATTACACTTGGGTTATCCTGCCGTCAGGCGGTCCCGCAGTCGTCCAGAGTTCCAAAGTCTTGGTCCGGCGTCGGTTGCTGTTGCTTCTTCCCTGACAGTGCACCAGGGGTGTATAAGAGGCATCCGATGCCATTTTCTTCATTTTTTTCTTGCCCCAGATGCCAGGTGCCCCCAAGTAGGTAGGCAATACATATTGCTAATAAAAAATATACATATAAAATAAAAACAATACCTTCAGTTACAAGCAAATACACCACAAAGGTTGTATAGGATAGAAAGGTATAGATAAGTCCAGCTAGTTCAGAGGGGATGGAGGGAGGGTAACCTGGACTGCAACAGTGTGAACACGCGAACATTTACATTTATGGTAGGTACAAAACTGTACTATGTTCATCGTGTTACACTGCTGCAGTCATTACACTTGGGTAGAATCCCAAAGCTAAGGTTGGGTGGCTGGTCTATAAAGAGTTAGGAGTGGCTATGAGTCCCTGCAGAACTGCAGTGGCAAATCCTGTTCTGGATTTAGAGTAAAGAGGCAAGTGGTAATGCTTGGTGAAGGTGTGCACTGAACTCCAAGTTGCAGCCTCCAAAATTTCCTTGGTAGGTACTCCTCTGAGAAAGGCTGCTGAAGTGGCTGTTGCCCTGGTGGAATGTGGCCTAATGTTATTAGGGACTGATTTTACATGCTGTGTGTAGCAGTAATGAATACAGTGTCCTATCCATTTGGATATAGTCTGCTTTGAGATAGCCTTGCCCTGTGATCCTGCAGCATATGCTACAAACAGTTGCTCAGTTTTCCTGAAAGCTTTTGTTTTGTCCAAGTAGAAGCGTAGCTGCCTGTGTATGTCCAAAGAGTGCAGAAGTTTCTCCCCTTTGTTCTGGGGGTTTGGATAAAAAGTTGGCAAATGGATGGTTTGGTTAAGAGCCACACTAGATACCACCTTTGGCATAAAGGTTGGGTTTGTCCTTAAAGAAACCCTGTCCTGATGAAAAATTATAAAAGGTTCCACTGCCATTAATGCCTGTAGCTCTGAGACTCTTCGTGCTGAAGTTACTGCCAGGAGCAGAGCTGTTTTCCATGATAAAAATTTTAGATCGGCTGTATTGGCTGGCTCAAAAGGTGGCAGGGTCAGTTTTTCCAAAATTAAATTGAGGTCCCAAGTTGGTGTTGGTGCTCTCCGGGGCGGTCTTATGTTTTTAGCCCCTCTGAGGTACTGCTTTAGCAAGGGATGAGAGAATAAAGGAGGATCCATGTTGTAATGTGCTGAAATGGCAGATGCGTGGATCTTAATTGATGAGAAGGATAGGCCTTTGTCCAGCATCTCAGTTAAGTATTGTAAAATCTGAGGAATGTTTGGGACAAGAGGGTCAAGGCTTTGAGCCTGGTTCCAGGCGCAGAATCTCTTCCATTTTTCTGAGTAAGCTTTCCTGGTGCTAGGCCTCCTGGCCTCCAAAATGACATCCATAACAGCTTTAGAGTGAGGTGTTGCCTGTTTGACTAATGAATCTGCCATGCAGCCAGGTTTAGGGTTTTGAGCTGACCGTGCAGGATCTGATTGTTTTGTTGAGTCAGAAGGTGTGAAATTTGAGGCAAAATCCATGGTGGGTCTTGAGCTAAGTACTTTAAGACTGGGTACCAGTGCTGGCGTGGCCAGTCTGGAGCAATCAGGATCATCTATGGTTTTTCTTGTCTGGCTTTTAGGAGTACCTTTGAAAGGAGAGGCAGTGGTTTGAAGGAAGGCATAAACTTTTAGGCCTTTCCAGCTGAACGAGAGAGCATCCACTTTCCGTGCTTGTGTGTGATAAGTCCTTGTGCAGAATTTTTGTAGTTGGCAATTCAGTGGGGAGGCAAAAAGATCTATGTCTGGACATCCCCATTTCTGCGTTACCATGCTGAAGATTTGTGGATTCAATTTCCATTCATGAGGGTCCATGATATTTCTGCTTAGATCATCTGCCAGAGTACTTTTCTTTCCTGGCAGGAATTGTGTTTGCAGATGAACTTGATACATTAGAGCTGTGTTCCACAAGGTCATGGCTTGCCTGCACAGGGGATAAGAATGAGTGCCCCCTTGCTTGTTTATGTACCACATTACTGTGGTGTTGTCTGTCTTTAATAATAATTGTCCTGGATGCAGAAGGTCCTTGAAAGCTGTTAGGGCATTTTGAACAGCCAACATCTCTTTTTGATTGATGTGAAGATGCATCTGGGTCTGTGGTCCACTTGCCCTGAATGCATTTTCCTGCCATGTGTGCCCCCCAGGCATAATCCAAAGCATCTGATGTGAGAGTCTGCCTGGCTGTGGGTAGGGTAAAAGGCTGACCCTTGTTTAGGTGACATGCCTGTGCCCACCATCGAAACTCCTGTTGTATTACTGCTTCTAAACTGTGAGAGTGTTGAGTCCAAACACTTTTTAGGTACCATTGTAATTTCCTCATATGCAGTCTGGCATATGGTATTAGTAGTATGCAGGATGCCATGAATCCCAGGGCCTGCAGAATTTTTCTTGCAGGGAGATGGGACTTTTTTGCCAGTAATTGAACATATTGAGTTAATTGAATTTGTTTGTCTGGCGTGAGATAAGCCATCTGGGCCGTTGTATTTAAGCTGGCACCCAGGAATATAATCTGTTGTGAGGGCACTAGTTATGACTTCCTTTCATTTACTGTGTACCCTAGAGAAATTAGCAACCTTTTTACAAATGCCAGGTGCTGTAGAAGAATATCCTTTGTCTCTGCTTGAATGAGGCAGTCGTCCAGGTATGGATATATTTGAATTCCTTTTTGTCTGCAAAATGCAATTACTGGTGCCAGACACTTTGTAAAGACCCTGGGCGCAGTAGATAAGCCAAAGGGCAGTGCAGAGAATTGGTAGTGCATTGTACCAGCTTTAAATCTGAGGTATCTTCTGCAATTTTGTCTGATAGGGACATGCAGGTATGCCTCTTTGAGGTCCAGAGTAACAAGCCAAGCCTTCTCGCCCAGCATGGGTAGAAGCTGCTGTAATGTCAGCATTCTGAATTTCGGAATATCCAGGTAAGTATTTAGAATTGAAAGGTCTAGTATGGGCCTCCAGGCCTTGTCCTTTCTGGGGACCAGGAAGAGTCTTGAGTAAAATCCTTGTCCTTGTTCCTGTTGTGGTACTTTTTGAATAGCTCTCATGTCCATGAGGGCTGAAATTTGTTTTTGTGCCTCTGCCCATTGATTCTGTGGCAGGTCTGGCATTCCTTTTAGCCTTGGTAAAGTATGAAAGTGGAACCTGTAACCTTGAGACACAATATTCAGAACCCATTTGTCTTGGGTGATTGTTTGCCAGTTTTGAGAAAAAAGTGCTAGTTTTCCCCCTAAGGGGGCTGCCAAAAGGGAAGTGCTTGGTGTACGAAGGGGGAAGTCATTGGGACTGTTTCCTGTAAGGTTGAGACTTGTCCTCACCTCCTTTTGGGGTTGAAATGCCCCACTGTCATTGTCTGTTAGAGCCTTGGGGTTGATATCTGCCTCTTGGGCGTCTGTATCTGCCTCTCTGTGGCCTGTCTGACACTGGAAAGGACCAATTCTTTGTTGGCCAATTTCTGCTAAATCGAGGTGGCTGTACCTGTAAGAAATCCTTGACTGTTTGCATAGATTTAGCTTTATCCTCCATTTTCTTTAACAGCTCTTCTGCCTTAACACCAAACAAGGTATCATGCTGTAAAGGAGCATCCAATAATTTTGCCTTAACATGATCAGGTAACCTCTGTTCTTTTAACCAAGCATGTCTTCGAATCACAGACCCTGTAACTGCGGCTCTACAAGAGGCTTCTAAAGAATCAAAACCACATTGCAGAGTATGCTTTCCCACCTGTTCAACTGCATGCAATAAATCCTGCATTTCTTTACAGTCAGGAGATTCTGAGCTTGCAAGCATTTTCTGTTTTAACTGAGCCATTAAATATTGTTGGTACTTAAGCATGTGAAACTGGCAATTTAAAGCCCTTACTGCTAAAGTTGCAGAAGTGTAAACTTTCTTCCCCCATCTATCCAAAGTTCTGGAATCTCTGTCAGAGGGTACTGGATTTTTTTGCAATGGAAGCCTTAACCCTTTTTGGACCCTGGGAAATAGTTTCTGGATCAGCAGATGGGTTTTTATAAAGACACTTGTGAGAGTCAGGGACTCTATAATACCTATCTGGCTTGGCTGGTGCAGGGAGCAAAGAATCAGGAGATGAGCTGGATTCAGAGAACACATCATCCACAATATCTAGCACAGGCGGAATAGCCAGGGGCCTGTGCTGAGGCAATAAAAGGAAATCCTTGAGCCTTTTCTTGGATTCTGAATAATCCTGACTTTCCCAATGGAAATGCTCCCTCGTGGTATGTAAAGTTTCCCCAAAAGAATAATCCTCAGGAGGAGAGGCTGAAGGGATAGATTCTTCAGCATCAGAGTCCTCATAGGGGGTAGAGAGTATCCATGGCCTGAAGAGGAATCAGAGGAAATGGAAACCTGATCAGAGGAATCATAGTCTTTATCCTGCCTAGGCCTTTCCTCAGGAGGGGGATGGGAACCCCTGATTAGAGTAATGAGGTCTTCTGCCATTTTAAGCATCTGTTTCTTAGGCATGGAGGACTGTCCAGGAGAATGCTGTACTTGCTTCTTTGTCTTTAATGGTACTTTTGTCTTGGCTGTTGCTTTAATGGTAAGTTGTGATGGTCTGAAAACACCGTCAGAAGCCGATGCCTGCTCAGCGGCTCTGGACCCATCTGAGGGATTAGTTTCCATAGGCCCAATACCTTGAGTTTCCAGAGGCCTAGTTGTCTCCACGTGGGAGTCGGAGGAGGCCTGTGGCTCTGAGGTAGTGGGTGTCGGGCTGCGAAAGTGCCTCACTGAGAACCGGCGACTGGCCTAGAAGAGGTTTCATTGTCGGTTTTGGACCACGGATGCCTGTCTTTATCCTTGTCTATGCATTTTTTCTGAATTGCGGTCGTCGGTTGATCCAACGGCATAGTATAATTGAACCTTCGGCCAAAGTAGTGCAAAGCAAAATCAAAACGTCTCTTTATAGTGCGTTTGTTGAATCTAGCACAAACCGACAACTAGTGACGTCGTGATCAGGGCCTAGGCATGGAATACAGTAAGAGTGGAAGTCCTTATGAGGTATTTGCTTCCCACAAGAAATACAATTATTAACTTTTTCTGATATCAGTCTGAGGCAAGAAAAAAGTTTCCCCAACGGGGTACTTAGCTTTATTGAAGACTTCGGATCTGAAATTTGACTTCGAAAATCTCAGGAGTCGGCCGACTGGCACTTGCGAACTGCTTCTGCTTCGGGCACTGCACGGCAAGAAAGACTGAAGAAAATGGCGTCGGATGCCTCTTATATACCCCTGGTGCACTGACGTCAGAGAAGAAGCGACAGCAACCGATGCTGGACCAAGACTTTGGAACTCTGGCCGACTGTGGGACCGCCTGACAGCAGGATAACCCAAGTGTAATGACTGCAGCAGTGTAACACGATGAACATCTTGTCTCCTGCCTATTCTTAGATCTCTCTAAAGCTTCTGACACCATCTCTCACCCTCTCCTACTGCACAAACTAACCAACCTTAATTTCTCCCCTGCTACTGTTACATGGTTTTCCAGCTACCTCACTGACAGATTTCAAGCAGTGAAGTGGCAATCTGCATGCTCCCCTCCTCTCCCAGTTAAAATGGGTGTCCTTCAGGGTTCCATCCTTGGTCCACTACATTTCAACATCTTCACTACTCTTCTTTATTCTTCCTGTCCATCACTGGTCCAATATGCTGCCTCTACTGTAATCACTATGGCTGACTCTCCCTCCGAACTCATCTCTACAACACAGACTTCCTTTAACTCAGTAGAAAACTGGCTCTATGATAACTAGCTTATCCTTAACACCCCTAAAAAACTAAGTCACTGCTATTTCATCCTAAAAACTCAACCGCAATAAATCCACTTTCACAATCCTGTCCCTGAAAAACACACATCGAGGTGGAAACTAGCACTAAAAACTCCTTGATGACATCATTGACAACCAACTTAAATTCGATCTACACATTAACAACTGTATCAAGAAAACTCATCAGAAACAAGGGCTCCTCTATTGCAACAAAAGGTTTCTCACCAGTAAAGCTAAAGTAACTCTCTCTTATGCCTACCTCCTACCCAGTCTATTATATGGCTCTCAAATTCTTACTTGCCTCAACTCCACACTCCTTGCCAAACTCTGATCTACCTACAACAAGACAACCAAATTTGTAGCCCATCAAACTTACAAGTCACATCACTTTCTCTCAAACATCTTAACTGGCTAGAACTACCTCACCAGCTTCTTCTTCCTCAACTCCAGATCATCCACTCTATCCTTTATCAGCCTTTTCTGTCCTACCCTATCATCTGTCATCTCCCACTATTCACCTGTTAGATCCCTCTGGAGCTCTAATCTAGATCTGCTACAAATCCACAAACCTAAAAATAAGAAAGGATGTATTCTCTATAGCTATAATCCTTCCAAGGCCTGGAACAAACTCCCACTAGAGATCAGGTCACTGAAGCAACTTAGTCAATTCAAGCTAGCCACTAAAGAATACCTGTTAAGCCCAAGGACCTGCCTCTGTACCCACCCCCTTAAACAGCTTATCAACCCTAACTTTACACATCTATCTTCTCCCAACCTATGTAACTTTCTAGATCTTGTTTCACATTAACTTCTCTATCCTAGGCACATTACATACATTCTTATCTACATAAAGTAAGATTTTACATCTGGTGACAAAACTATTGTTAGTTCTTCTGAATGATGTAGGATTCTAAATCTGACAGACATAATGATTAGTTTATTGTAATATATCCTTGTTTTTCATGTATATGTTGCTTTGAATATTTTTCTGTAAACCAGTTGTTGAGTGTTTACTTATTTTTGTAAATGATAATCTGTAGAACGTGTGGAGCTTTTCTCCTTGGGCCTCTGCTGAAAAAGGGCTACTTTGCTCAGACGGACAAACCCGGTCAACAAATGTAAAATAAATAAATAATACTCACTGCACCCACATCACATAATATGGTCCAGGCATAGACCCACATAAGTTGAGACTTTTATATGTAATCTCCCTAAACCACAAAGAGCTCCCAGACACTGCACAAAGTATCTTCAGCAACCTCTAGAGTATTCCACAAAATTAACACCCAACACAACACATATTGCCTCTAAGACCATAAGTCACACCACCATACAACCAAATATTTTGGTCATAGGAGACTCCGTTATGAGATACATGAATGTTCCACTCATCAGGCTAAGTAAGGAGAGAGTCATGGTTAGCTGTCTGCCAAGGGTTAGGATCCATTAGAATATGTGTGCACTTACATCACTGAACCAAAAATACCATATGATTCATAGTCTATGTAGGTGTAAAGAACCTGAGATGTAACTGTGATGCTCCTGCACTGGCCCAGTAATCAAAGAGCCTCAATCCTCACCACTAGCACCAGTGAGGGAGGTCCACATTGGGAGGATGACAAGTATGCACACAGCAAAGTACAATTTCTCTTAAGAGCACACACAGATGACAGTCAGTCTGGGTCTGGTTTCTCCCTCTTTCTCCAGATCACCAATAAGACTCCCCACTGACACAGCTATAGAGTTGAGTCCTTAACCAGGATTCCAAGCCAAGTCCTCCCAGCACTCTCTCTCTGTCCAACCAGTGATTTGTGTCCCTGCCCAAGTAGCTGACACACACTTTGAGATTAGATTTATACACAAACACACCTGGGAAAGGTTGGCACAGGTTTACTAGCTATGCCCCCTTTTGCCCAGACCATAAGGTAGTTAGCACTGCCACCAGAACCCCTTATCAGCTAGTTTAAGGCCCTTCCCAAAGAGTGACCAATCTTACTGTGTAATGTTACTATTATCCAAATGGTAAGTATGACCAAGACTTGAAGGCTATTTAGGAGTGGCCCATACAGTGTCACCAAATACATATGCAAGTACTGTACGACCTTAAATATCTCTAAACAAACCAGCCACAATTAAAAGGTTTAAATATATTTAATAATAAATAATAAAAGAACAAAACAATTCTCAATAACTCAACACAGTGACTACAGAGTTCAGAATCACAGGAAATATTTTAAAACAACATTGCAGGACAGTCTCAAATAAACAAAGAAAACATCTAAACTAATCTTACTATATTCATGTTTATCTGTAAGAGAAATCATTGTAACCTGGTTGCTTACTTTTAGCAAGGCAAATGCAGATGAGTGGATGTTCTTGCCAGGTCATCAACCAAACACAAAAGGCACAGACTTACTCTCTGAGATAGTTCTTAAATTAATAATACATATTACTGCTGAGTTAGCTGCTTGGCATCACTACCTGTCACCTGCCTTCAGTTCCCAGACTAACAGATACCATCAGAATTTAACATTTCTCTGTGAAAAATACTTCTCTCTCAGAAGTTTGCCTAGAAATGGAAGTTGTAAAACAATTAACACTTTTACATTTGAAACCTAGTAATTATTTCTCTCCCGGACAAGGGAAAAAAATTCTAGCTTAGACATCCTTTCTCCTTGCGGAAACTGAGAGATAACACAATCATAAACAATTTCAGCTTATTTTCTTGAGGGTTTGCAAGTTAAACCTGTATGTTCCAGCTACTACTACTATTAAAAAAAGAAGTTATGTACTCACCATAACGTTCCATCTGAGTAGTTCTACTTCATTTGTCTTCAACCTGTGGGTACCTGTATCGAATCCGAGTTGGCAAATTCACTAGCATCTGCTCCGAGCTCCAAGCTCCTCCCCTTACCCATAATCCACCTACATTACATTCCAACCCCCAAATTGAGTTTGCTGACCCTTATACTGATAATCTGACCTGAAGAATACTTTATGACCTACAACTGCAGCCATATGATAATCATATAAGGTCAGGGGGAAGAAGGGAGGGACGGTTGAAGACAAATGAAGTAGAACTACTCAGATGGAATGTTCAGGTGAGTACATAACTTATTTACCTGAAGTAGTTTACTTCATTTGGTCTTCAACCTGTGGGACAGAGTCCCCAGCTACTAAACTCCTGGGTGGCCCTCATGGAAGGATATTCCGGAGAACCGCGGAACTAAAGGATGCTCTCCTTCTAGAAGTCAAATCCAACTTGTAGTGAGAAATAAAGGTATGAGATGAGGACCAAACAGCTGCAGAACAAATATCATCCAATGAGACTCGAGACCCAAAGGCTGCAGAAGTAGCCATGGACCTAGTGGAATGAGCTCTCACCTGACCCACAGGAGACGCACCTTTATCCTTATAGACCTGAAGGATGCACAAGGAAATCCACCTAGCAATAATGACCCTGGAGATAGGTTTACCCAAAAAGGGTTTAGAGAAGGGCACAGACAACTGATTGAATTTACAGAAGTTTTTGATCCTGTGTAAATAAAATCGTAACTGTCTATGAACATCCAACAAGTGCAGTTTATATTTCATTTTGTTAGCAAAGTATGGGAAGAAAACAGGTAAATTAATGGTCTGATTAATGTTAACTTGTGATGCAACCTTTGGAAGAAAGGACAGATTGGTCCGAAGGGAAACCCTATCTTTACGGAAAATCATATATGGAACTTTGATGGACAAAGCCTGCAGTTCTGAAACCCTTTTAGCAGAGTTGATAGCTACCAGGAATGCTGTTTTCCAAAATAAGATCTGTGGTTGCAGCAGGTTCAAAAGGAGGAGTGACCAAAGCTTGAAGAACCATAGTAAGGTCCACGGAGGAACAGGATCCTTGACTGGGGGGTGTATCAGGAAAGTACCTTTGATAAAGGCTTTACACAGTCTGGAAGAAGCCAGGGAGGCAGAATTCTCACTCACGTGAAAATGAGAGATGGCAGCTAATTGAACTTTGCTACTAGATGGGCTTGCTCCTTGTTGAAAAATATTGGCTAGGAAATCAAGAATGGCAGAAATAGGAGCTGTGAAAGGGTTTAAACTCCTCTAAAAAGCCTAAAAGGAAAAACGCATCCATTTGCTGTAGTAAATCTTCCTGGTTGAAGACTTATGAACTGCCACTATAATAGACCTAACTAAAGAGGAAAATCCAGGAGTCCTAGTGATCATGGGAACTGGAGCAGTCAAGCCGTGAGCTTCAAACTGTCCAGGCTCGAATGAATAACTCCCATTGGGTGTGAAATCAGATCCTGAATGGGATCCAAGACCCAAGGCGGAGCCAGAAGATGAGACCAAAGGAAGGGAAACCATACCCAGAGAGGCCAAAATGGGGCAATGAGGATCACTTTGCTCCTCAGTCAACTAGCTTTCTGTAGAAACCTCGGAATAAGAGATACTGGGGAGTAAGCATACAGAAGACCGGGAGGCCAATCATGGACTAGAGCATCTCTGGGGGACTCCCCCGGTAGGGGGTTCAGAGCAAAAAAAATCGCTGCACTTAGCATTGTAAGGAGATGCGAAGAGATCGCAGCAAGGCTGACCCCACTCCAGAAAGATCTGCTCTGCTACTGAATGATTCAGAGGCCAATCATAAGGAATCAGGATAGTCTGACTTAACCTGTCCGCTAGAATGTTGGACCATCCTGGAATGTGCATCGCTATGAGAAAGCGACCAGTGGAGATCGCCCATTCCCACACTCTCATGGCCTCACGACAAAGGGGGTAAGATCTGGTCCTTTCCTGTTTCTTGACATACCAGACCACTGACATGTTGTTTGATTGGATTGCAATGGTTCCCAGAGGAAGAAAGGCATGAAGGGCTTGCAATGCCAAAAGAACCGCCCTCATCTCTAGAACATTTATGTGCAAACTGGTCTCGACAGGGGACCACAGGTCTTGGACTGTCCTGCCAATACCCCCCCACCCAAGTTGGGAGGCATCCATGATCACTGTGGCTTGGACAGGGGCTGGAATAAAAGGTCATCCCTCCAAGATTTCCAGAGAGCACATCCACCACAGAAGGGACGACTGGCAGACTCAACGGAGGTGTATTGGATACGATAATGGAAGTTCCAAAAGGGACCATTGTACCGCTAGTGTCCACTGCAGTACTCGCATATATAACCGGGTGCACGGAAGAAGTGTTATGGTCACTGCCATTGAATCTAGAGCCCTCAACACTGATTCTGCCGAGGGCAGATGAGAATGGTAGATGAGGGAGACATGCATCCTCAGGTTTTGTACTCTTTCTGTGGTCAGGAAGATTTTACACTGTAGTGTCTCTATCCTTGCCCCAATGTAGTCTATCACCTGGACAGGATTCAGAAGTGATTTGGATGCGTTGATTGTAATCCCCAATTGTAGAGCAAGCTTTAAGAAATAATCCCTGGTTTGAGAAGGTAGATGCCTGGTGGGAGCAATGAGGAGCCAATCGTCCAGGTATGGATGGATCTGATTTCCCTGAAGCCTCAGGTGAGCCGCTACAACTGCCATCACTTTGGTGAACACCCTGGGTGCTGTGTTGAGACCAAAGTGTAGGGCTCGAAATTGGTAATGATTGACTCCTAGCCGGAAGCGGAGGAACCTCCTGGAGCTTCTGTGCAACTTTATGTGATAGTAGGCATCCTAGAGGTCTAACAAGCACATTCAATCACTCTCTTGTGGGTACAGCATGATGGACTGTAGTTTGACCATCCAAAATTTTTCTTTGGCAAATGACAGGTTCAGGGTAGCTAGGTCCAGAATGGGCTACAATTCCTGTTTTCTTTGGAACCAAAAAGAACCTGGAGTAGATGCCTGATCTGGATGGATCTGGAGGGATGGTTCAATGGCTCATTTTTCTAGCAGCTTGGAGATTTCCCATGCTGCTGCCTTCCTTTGCATGGGTGGTACATCCGGGAGGTGTTTGGGAGAAACCACAAAGGGGAAAGGGTATCCTTTGGATATGATCTGAAGCACCCAGTGGTCTGATGTTATGGACTCCCATGCCACCTGGTGCAATGACAATCATCCTCTGACTGCCTCCAGAGTAGAGCAGTCAGACAATCCCTCAGGGTTGCTGTCAGGGCCTGTCCAAGAAAGGTTCTAGAGACCCACAATTTCTCAGACCCCCTCTGCCTTTGGGACAGCTTCTATCCTGTCCCCCTCTGCCCCTGGGGGAGGAAGAGCCCTGAGTGCCCCAGGAATACTGTGACTTCTGGAACCACATCTTCTTTTGCCCTCTCTGATTCCGGGAAAAGGATCTTTGAGGGTTCAAGACGCGGATTCCGACTGCAGACAGTGTATTCCCATCCTTCTCACTCTGGACTAATGTCTCTTTGATGGTCTTACCAAAAAGAGTACAGCCATCATAAGGGATGTTGGCAAAAGACGCCTTGAAAGGTTCTGAAAACTGACATAGTCTGAGCCAGTCGTTGCACCTCATGGACATGCCAGACCCAGCAGTCCTAGCCGATACTTCAGTAGCATGTGAGAGGAGTCGCATGGACATGTTGGAGACTGCTTTTAATGTGGCCAGCCTCAAGAACATGTCCCTGTCCTCCTGCAACATGGACTTAGGGGTAGACTCAGCTAGTTCCTTGACCAGGTCGCACTGGAGTCTTGTAACATTGGCTAGGTAGTTCAGTGCCCTGATGGAAAAGGTTGCTGAAGCATCATGTGATGCATTATGCGGGGTATATATTGGGAATTTTTTTTGTGGATTTATGTTGTTCTGATGAAGATTTTCAAAAGCCCTTAACAACTGTGTCTTGTTAATAAAGTATTCGTTGGACGTTTGCTGTTTTTCCTGGAGTTTGTTCTTCAACCTTGTTCTAAGTTTTGAATTTGGTGGATTTGCTGAAGCATAAACCCACTTTCCCTAAGCGGACCATCATCCGTGACACTCAGTCAGGAGGATGAACCGAGGAACTCTCTTGGGCTAGTTCCTTTTTTGTGGCTGCTGCTACCACCATAGCATCTACAGGGGAGCCCTTGTTCCATGCCGATCTATCTGATAGTGGACTTAAGATCTTATCCCAGTGTCTGGCTCCTTCCAGGCCCGTGAGGTGACCAGGTCCACCGGGATCTGCGGGAGGGGACACCCAGGAAGTAGATAGGCCCATGCCGAAAGCCTCCAGGAACACGGATTCATTAGAAGAAGGTTTGGGGGCAGACCATTCTCCCCACTGGTGTAGGATTTCCATGATGTCTCCAAAGGAGACATCCTTGGGAGGTGACCAGGGGGAACCTTCCCCCATCATCCAAATCTGTGTCCTCTGTGAGGGACTCGGGGTAGTCTAAGTGCCTCCTCTTACACATATGCTTGCTAGGCATGTCTCCAGTGGGGCTCTCTGGGGGTAACTCGCAAGCCACTTGTTCCTCAGGGGGAACTGCCTGGAGCTCCACGAGCATGGGCTGTTCCTCTGGTAAACTGATGGGATGCATAGACAGAGCTGAGGGGGTGGGGGCGGAATCCGAGTAAACAGTCAAGGGTCTCGATCCAGTGGAGAGAACCCTTTCTACCACATGGAACATCAAGGGAGAACGAGCCTCCCTGGGTACCGATAAGGAAGCCACTCTCCCCGGATCTGATGCGAGAATTGGAGCAGGGCCAGAAGTGGACGGAGCTCCGAGGTAGGGAACTTGGCCTGATAATGCTGGAGCTGATGAAAAAAGTTCTGTTCCCTCGGATCCGACACCCAAGCTCCAGCTCTGAGAGCCACTTGGATCCTAATTGGTCAGATCCGACATGCTCCAGGCAGCTGTCAGTGTCAAGATGACAGGTACCATCGGTACCAACCCCCTGGCTAAAGCCATCCTTGTATCTGAGTACTCCGAAACCAGTGGATGGATCGGAGAAGGAGAAATTGGTGTGCAAAAAGGAAGTGAGCTCCCCCCTCCAGAGGGAGATGGGGCTGGCAAGATCCCCATCTGGATTTGAGTACAGATGAACCTCATCATTTTATCCATGTCAACTTCCGATAAGCTACGCATGGATCTCGACAAGGCCACGGACTTTGACCTGGTAGGTCGAGGAACTGAGACCCTAGATGGAGGACGTGTCTCCTCCAGTTCTGGGGAAAATCTTGGAGATCGGAGCCAAGGGGAGTCACAGATCCTAGCCTGACTTTTGGCAGGAGTAGAAGGAAGGGCCGGAGACCTCTTGCGTTTCTCTGGTTTGGAAGAGTGCTTGCCTTTGTGCTCTCTCTCCTTCTCTCTGCCCCTTTTCCTTTCCATTTCCACAGGCTTAGAAATGGGAGGTTGAGTCCCAGCCAGGGATGGAGGAGAAGCAAGGGCAAGAGAGGAAGGAGAGGCAGCTACAGCAGTCACTGTGAACAAAGCAGTGGATGAGGCAGCCACCTCAGAAGTGGGAAGAAGTTCTTTTAGGGCCAGCTTAGCCTTCCTGTCCTTTATAGCGCATGGGTTAAAACCCATGCAGATAGTACAATCTGTACTCAAGTGGTCAATGCCCAAGCACATCACACGAAGAGTGTGGCCATCTGCAGGAGACAATTTAGGGCCACACTCAGTGCACCTTTTAAAGACAGGCTTGGGGTCAACCATGCCTCTACAAGAAAAAACACATTCGAGAAGGAAAAGGAAGAATAAATTACCTATTTCCCACTCACAAACCACTCACCACACACTTAAGGCACACAGAACACTGAGGGGGAGGGGAAGCAATACAGACTAACAAACAAGAAAACTACAGGAAACTTTCTATACACGATGCACCAGCGAAGGGAGGATGAGAGGGAACCTACACTAAACACCTACACTGAAATTTTTAAAAAAAAGCTGCTTAAAAAGCATAAACCGACTCACTAACTCAGAGCTCAGATCCCAATGCTTCAGGCAAGCCGCAGCAAATGAGATATGGGAGTTGGAAGGTAGTGAAGGTGTATTATGGGTAGGGGAGGAGCTTGGAGCTCAGAGAAGATGCTAGTGAATTTGCTAGCTTGGATCCGGTATCCACAGGTTGAAGACCAAATGAAGTAAACTAATTCAGATCCTACATTTGCATAGGCATATAGTTTACATCCATTTCTGTTCTTTCCCAGTAAGGTACACTGTGGTTACATTCTTGAAGCTCAGTACATAACATACAGTTCAAAACACACTTCTGCACAAGTAGTTTAATATCCAAATAACATATAGTTCTCTTACATTTGTAAGACAAGCCTATGGATCATATTAATGTTCACAAATGACATATGATTATTTACAAAATTCCAGACAGCTGGGCTGGCAGTGTCACATTTCTATATAAACCACATTAATATTTTCAAGTGACATATACTTATTTACGAAATTCCAGCTAGCTAGGCTGGCAGCATTTCGGTTCATCACACTTTTCCCCCCAACAAGAACTCAAGCTAGGTTTTCAAGTGACCATTGAGAAGGATGAGCCTATCTGGGAATACCTTACCTCATTCCCTGTCTTGAGATTTTAGCTGCCTTGGGATTGCTGACCCCAATACCATGCTGCACTGCCCCATCATATGCCTGCAACCCTAGGCTCCACCATAGCAATTTGGGATTTTCCTGGCTGGCTCCTTGTAGCCATAGATCCCCTCAGACTTCTCCTGACTCCTATTGCCAATACTTAGCACAAGGGCCTCCCTGTCATGGTAAGGTTTCATCATGTTAACATGGTACAGTTTGTGCCCCTGCCTCCTGCCTAGCAGTTCTACCATGTAGTTAACATCACCGACCTTGCTTACCACCTTGTAGGGTCCCTGCCAAGCTGCCTGCTTGTTGTGTCTGACAGGAATTAGAACCATTACCTGCTGCCCTACAGCATACTCTCTAGCTCTAGCATTCCAGTCATATGAGACCTTTTTCTGCTGCTGTGCTTCTGCCAGGTTCTCCTGGTCCAAGCAGATGAGTTCTCTGAGCTTTGTCCTGAGGTTTAGGACATATGCCACAACAGACTCCTTGTGGGATTCACACTTACCCTCCCACTCATCTTGAATTAAATCTAGAGGTCCCCTCACCCTATGCTCACCCAACAACTCAAAGGGTGAGAAATATGCGGATTCTTGGGGAACCTCTCTGTAAGCAAACAGATGGGGCAAATATTTCTCCCACTCCCTCATAAACTGGTCTGCAAATGCCTGTAGCATGTTCTTGAGTGTAGAGTTTAACCTCTCAACAAGACCATTAGTCTGGGGATGGTAAGGGGTGGTCTTTAGGTGCTTCACCCCACAGTACTTCCACAGACAAGACAGCAAGTCTGACATGAAATTGGCACCTTTGTCAGTCAGTATTTCTTTTGGGAAAACTACCCTGCTGAAAATCTCTAACAAATGATTTGCCACCCTTTATTGTCTCAATGGAGGACAGAGCCACTGCCTCAGGGTATCTGGTAGCATATTCTACTACCACTAGGATATACTTTTTCCTTGTGGAAATTGGGGTACTGAGAGGCCGGACAATATCCATAGCTACCCTCTGAAATGGCTCCTCAATCACAGGCAAAAGCATCAAAGGAGCTTTCACCTTGTCTCCTGCCTTGCCTACCTTTTCACACTGCTCACAAGTCCTGCAGTATCCTGCTACATCTCTGGAAATCCCAGACCAATAAAAGTTCTTCATAACACATCTCTTTGTACATTTTATGCCCATATGACTTGCAAAGGGAATATCATGGGTTATGGCTAGAAGTGGCAGACGGTAGACTCTGAGCACTACCAACTGTTGTATTCTCTCACCCTCTAGCCCTCCCTCAGTGGTCCACTCTCTATACAGTATCACTTTGTCCCAGTATACTGATTGCCCTTTCCCTTGAGAATCAGGTGCCTCACGAGCTACCTCCCTCAGGCCTTGTAATGTAGGGTCTGACAGCTGGGCCTGTCTCAACTCTCTCTTTTTTTAACCCTTGTCAGCTACCCTTCCACAGGAAGTCTGGTATCCTCTGACAGCAGTGCTTCACTGTCAGCCTGGGTACTACTACTCACCTCTGCCCTTGCAGTCACTCTGTCCAAGGGAATATCAGTACCCACAAGCAGCTGTGGATCACCTTCAGTCTCACTGCTACAGGGTAGCTCCCTCCCTGAAGTAACCACCTTACCAGTCCTGTATGCAAGTGTGCAGTCTGTCTGTCTCCCCAAGGCTACCAGACCCACATGCTTGTCTCCAAGCCTATGTGTAACTGCATGCACATAGTACTGCATTACCAAAATCATTCCCTATCAGGATATCTGCAGGGATATCATCATACACACCTACTTGCTAGCTTCCTTTTCCACCCTCCCAATCAAGGTGAACCCTAGCCAAAGGTATTTGGAATGGGGTCCCTCCTAAAGCTCTGACTGAAGTAGACTGCCCAAGCAAGTAGTGCTCCTCTGTAACCACTGCAGGCTTCACAATGGTTAGGTCAGAGGCTTTCTTAGCCATGGCCTCTTTCCCATTCACTAAGATAGAATATAACCTCTTGTGGTAGTTTGGTACCCTTGTTGTCTCAAGACAACCTACTGCTGCCTTTATGTCATTCCCACTTACTGCCTCTCCCACCTTTTGCTCCTCACTTTGCCTCCATGGACTTCTATATGCTACATGGCCCCACTGATTGCATTTAAAACATTTAACCCTAGGGCCAGGATGTGTACCCCGACTAGTGGCTTCCCCTGCTACTGGTGGACTCTGTTGGGGCAGTCTGGGCTGCCCAGCATGGGTTCCCTTAGACCCATGAGCAGTACTGGGTGTCTCTTTCCTGTGCAGTGATGCCCTGCTTGATAGATATAGATCTCTCCCTTCTTCCCCAACTCATCTACAGTAGTACATTGTCTATCAGCTAACCAGATTCTCATGTCCTCAGGCAAAGTGCTAAGGGCTTGTTTCCTCACCAACAGGTCTGCCAGCCCTTCAAAGGTGGTGACCTGATATCCACTCACCCAACTATGAAAATAAGTGCTTAGTTCAGCAACATATTCACACACACTTTCATCTTCCTTGCCCCTATGCTCACAAAACCTTTTTCTATAAGCTTCAGGTGTTAACTTTAAACATTCTAGCAAACAGTTCTTTACAACATTATAATTTAAGCAGTCATTATCAGACAGTTTGGAAAGAACAGTTACAGCTTTACCAAGGAGTAAGGGGTCAGGAACCATATCCAGAACCCTTGGTCAACATTATACTGTTTACATGTCCTCTCAAACATATGAATGAAACTATCAAAATTGTCCCTCTCTGTAAATTGTGTAAGAAATTTACTGACCTTTGTTGCTTCTGGGGTTTGGTTACTCCCTTCACCATTTCCTCCATGACGCTGGCGAAGAGTCAGCATCTCCTTTTCATGTTGTCTCTTCCTCTCCTTCTCCTCAGCTTCTAGGTGTCTCAGTCTCTCTGCTGCTTCTATTTCCAAATGTTTGACCTCCAACCCAAGTCTTTAACTTCAGACAGACTTTTAAGTCCTCTGTGCAAAGGTTGAGCTGTCCATTTTCTGAGAGTTGTACATCTTCACGGTCAGTCTGATTGTCCTCCTGGTTGCTATTCACTGATGCAGCTGCGACTAAAGCTGCAATAATGTCTGTTTTATTCTGGTTGGTATGCATTAGTCCTTTAGAGTGGCACATCTCAGCCAACTGGCTCCTTGTCAGCTTGCTATACTCTGTTGACATGCTTGCCTGCACTCCCTGACTAACTAAGCAAACAAAAAAATTAAAACAATTGTGATATGAACTCTGAATGTTCACTGCATGGCTGATTGAGAGTACAAACACCTTCAGTGTACAGGAATTCAATATCCACACCACTACAAGCCAATTAAATATGTGATGTGGCTATCTCACCACTATTAACCAATATGTGATGTGGCTATCCCACCACTGCTAATCAATTAATATGCGACACCCCTGCATTGGCCCAGTAATCATGGAGCCTCAATCCTCACCACTAGCACAAGTGCAGGACATCCACATTGGGAGGATGACAAGTACACACACAGTAAAGTACAATTTCCCTTAAGATCACAGTCAGTCTGGGGCAGTTTTTTTTCCCTCTTTCTCCAGATCTCCAATAAGACTTTAGACTGGCACAGCTATAGAGTTGAGTCCTTAGCCGGGGTTCCAAGCCAAGTCCTCCCAGCACTCTCTCTGTCCAACCAGTGCTTCATGTCCCTGCCCAAGTAGCTGACACACACGCACACACACTTTGAGATTTGATTTATGCACAAACACACACATGGGAAAGGCTGGCACAGGTTTACTAGCTATGCCCCCATCTGCCCAGACCATAAGGTAGTTAGCACTGTCACCAGAACCCCTTATCAGCTACTTTAAGGGCCTTTCCAAAGGGTGACCAATCTTACTGTGTAATGTTACTATTATCCAATATGGTAAGTGTGACCAAGACTTAAAGGCTATTTAGGAGTGGCCCATACAGTGTCACCACATACATATGCAAGTACACTAAGAGCTTAAATATCACTATACAAACCAGCCACAATTAAAAGGTTTAAATATATTTAATAATAATAAATAAAAGAACAGGACAATACACAATAACAACACAGCGACTACAGAGTTCAGAATCACAGGAACTACTTTAAAACTACATTGCAAGACAGTCTCAAATAAATACAGAAAACATCTAAACTAATCTTACTATATTCCTATCTATCTCTAAGAGAAATCACTATACCCTGGTTGTCTACTATTAGCAAGGCAAATGCAGATGAGTGGATGTTCTTGCCAGGTCAAAAACCAAACACAAAAGGTACAGACTTACTCTCTGAGATAGTTCTTAAATTAATAATACATATTACTGCTGCGTTAGCTGCTTGGCATCACTACCTGTCACCTGCCTTCAATTCCCAGGCTAACAGATACCATCAGAATTTAACAATTCTCTGTGAAAAATACTTATCACACAGAAGTTTGCCTAGAACTGGAAGTCTTAAAACAATTACCACTTTTACATTTGAAACGTAGTAATTATTTCTCTCCCGGACAATAGAAAAAAACTTCTAGCTGCAGACATCCTGTCTTCTTGCTGAAACTGAGAGATAACACAATAATAAACAATTTCAGCTTATTTTACTGAGGGTTTGCAAGTTAACTCTGTATGTTCCAGCTACTATTATTAAAATATACATTTGCAAAGGCATATAGTTTACATCAATTTCTGTTCTTTCCCAGAAGGGTACACTGTGGTTACATTCTTGAAGCTCAGTACATAATATACAGTTCAACGCACACTTCTGCACGAGTAGCTTAATATCCAAATAACATACAGTTCTCTTACATTTGTGAGACAAGCCTATGGATTATATTAATGTTCACAAATGACATATGATTATTTACAAAATTCCAACTAGCTGGGCTGGCAGCATTTTGGTTTGTCGCAGTACCTTCCTGGACTACATGAAGAAACACATGACAAATCTCTTGAACTGGGTGTGCCAGAATAGTGAGCCTAGCACTGAACAGCATACTACCTTCTCCAAGGATGACATCATTTATTTTAACAAATGGCTTAGAGCAGGGTGGGTACATTATTTGCCAGCCTGGAAGGATATGGTCAACTGCTTTTTGCCAGGGATGGTTTGCATCTGTTCCCACTGGGATTTGGAATATTGGCTAAAACCTTGTCCATCCCCATACTGCCTTTTTTAGGCATTGCCAACCTGATAAACTCACCAACATAGATAAACCAGCCTAGAAAAATCTATAAAGGTGTTAGTGTTCAATACCATGAGTCTAAGCGAGAAACTTCACTTCCTACAGGCTCTACTCACCTTACAGAATGTAGAACATTGTGCAGTTACCGAGGTATTTTTACAGACACAGAGAGCACCCCACCAGTGTAGGGCTACAATGTCTTCCACAGATTTAGACCAACTACTGCACAAGAAGGGACAAAAGTTGGAGGTGTCTCTATTTACATCAAAAAAAAGTGTAAGACAATTTTCTGTGTGAAAGTTTTTCAATTCCTGTATGTCTAGCTAATTGCAGAAAAAAAATCTGTAAATGGTAGAAGTAGCAAACTTAAAAATGTCATCCAAAATTAGGCACCGGAGACCAGCAGTTCCAACCCACAAGTGATTTAATGTTCAAACACAACAAAAGGAACACACATCCACAAATAGGATAAACGCTGACAAAAACATTTCCCTTTACATTTTCATCTCATAGAACTTCATTAGATGGGCAAAAACATCATACTTATCTAGTTAAATAACTTTTCCTGTTTGAATAGACCAATGAAATCAGTGATTCAATTAGTTATTAAGATACAGAAAGAGTGGATTTTAAACTGCATGGGACAGTCTTACTAGTCTAGTACCATCTGGTGGACAAATAATAAAACACATGAAAATGTGTATAAAATCAAGAATTCACTTAAATAAATAAACCAGGATAAAATAACATGAATATACACAAAAAATGTAAAAAATTTAAAAATATCACAATTTTGCAGACCTGAGCTTGAGTACAGGCTTTAAAGGCACCATATCATTAAGTCCTGAATTGTTGCAAGCATCCAGGACTAATTACCAATATAGTTCCCTGTATTCGAGTCTGGTCTCCCATGGCCCACCCCTGGTGTCTATAGGAACCACCTCTATCATGAAAAATTGATACTCTGCTTTTGGACATGCATGAAGATGTTTTTACAGGGCGTTATCATTTTTCTTCCTTAAATCATAAAGGTGTTCATACATTCTTTGTTTTAACCTCCTTTCCGTCTTACCCACATAGGAGGAGTCACATACCCCACACAAAACAATATATACCACACCTGTGGTATTACAATTTGCATACCCTCTAGTAGTTATATACTTGTTTCTATATTTTAAATATAACATAACCCCAGTCCATATGTACTTACATTGGGTACAACTTCCACATGTGTACGTGCTTTTATGTTACTAATGAGAGTTCCGAAATTGTTATAATGGGAACCTCCTTCCAAAATATTTTTGATATTTTATCCTTTTTTGCGCACACATTTAAGTGGCTTGTCAAATATACAATTTAAATCTGATAAGGCTACAAATTTTTTCCACTCCTTGTCTATAACTTGTTTGACCAAATTCATTTCACCATCATATGTGATAGTCAAAGCAGATTGGTTAGACGCCCTTTCTATCTTCGTACCTAGCCATGCATAATCAGAGAGGTGATTTTTACCCAAAATAGGGGCAAACCTAGACTCTCTACCATCCATGACTTCTGTTAATACATCATTCAAAAATGTTGGAGGGTACCCTCTGGCTTTGAACATTTCTACTATAAAATCACATTCTCTTTTACAATCCTGGTCATCAGATGTCATTCTGCTAGCCCGAACTAGTTGACTTTTTATTACCCCTCTTTTTTGGTGTGGGGAGTGGGCACTCGCATAATGAAGATAAGAATTCGAGAATGTCTGATTTCTATGTATTTTAGATTTGAAACCATTGTCCAGCCTTTGAATGTTAACATCAAGGTAATTTAACTCACTATTGTTAAGCTGTAAATTTTTGGAACTTAGTAGTCTTAGAATTGTATTCAAGGAATTCGAAAAAATGATCATCAGTATCAGTCCAAAAAATACAAATATCATCTAAAAAATGCCCATACAGGTTCCAATATTGCTTAAATTCAGAGGTGAATACATATTTGTTTTCCCAATATAGGAGAATAATATTGGCATAGGTGGGGGCACAGTGTGCCCCCATTGCCATGCCCTTCAATTGTTTATAGTATTCTCCCTGAAAGAAAATAAAATTATTCTTAAGGACTAGGTCCGTTAAAATTAGACGAGTGCGAAATACACCAAAGGGAATATCCCCACAATCGGCTATGAATTCCTCAAACCAAGCAAGCCCCACATCATGTGGAATACACATGAACATATCCACTACATCAAGTGTAATGAAAGTACTTGTGTTGGATTGTTGTTCATTGCTTATACATTTAAAAAAATCCCATGAATCCTTGAGAATATTCTCATTTTTGAAAAATGTGTTTTTTAGATTATAATCTATATATTTTGCCAAAGGTGCATTTACTGATTCTTCCGCAGAGACAATAGGCCTAAGTGGTGGGTCAGTAATATTTTTGTGGATATTGGGTATGCCAAAGATACAGGGTACTCTGGGCTTGTCGACATTTAAAAAGTTATAAGTCTCAATGTCTATGAGCCCCTCTATCACTAGATCATTTAGACCAGGGGTGGGCAAACTTTTTGATTCATGGGCCACATTGAGTTCTAACATTTGACAAAGGGGCCGGAACAGGAGCAGATAGATGGCATGCTTTGAAAACATCACCTCATTGGGGGAAAAATACACATCTTGGGATATGGAGAAAACGTGCTTTAATTTCCAATGAAAATGAAGAAAAGCATTACAATAAATCTCTGACTTCGAAATTAGTCAACACTGAAAATCAAATAAATGACCATTTTATTTTAAAGCACTGAAAGTTCTGTTATCCTTCAGGATATCACCATCACTCTCCTCCTGACTGTCTTTTTTTTCAAAAACGGTAGGAGATGCAGATGTACTTGTCCTGTTCCTTTTATTCAATTTGTTTCCCCGGTGCCAAAAGTCAACAACGACCAGTGCAAGGACGAAACAGTTGCAGCAAGTCAGTCAGTTTGACGGTGAAAAAAACTTTGCTGAGCCTTCAAATTAGCTGCCACCTTCTCAGCAGCAGCTTCCCGTTCTTTTGTTGAGAGCTTGCTAGCATAATTAGCATGCTTTGTGGCAAAGTGACGGCTAATATTATACTCTTTAAAAACTGACACAGTTTCTTGGCATATCAGGCAAACAGCAGATGATTGGTGTTCAGTGAAAAAATATTTAGTTGTCCACTCCTTAATGAACACTCGACATTCTCTGTCTACTTTCCTTTTCTTGGGTCCGCTCATCTTCATAGAGGGGCGGTGGGTCAAAGGGTAAAATACAAACGTGGAGTAATAGGCCTACGCTTCACCTCAACAAAGCCAATATATCTAGAGTGTGCCATCTAGTGAGGAAACATCAGAATTGCAGGGGAAATAAAACATTAACAAGGTTAATTTATTAAATTTTTTCAAGTTTGGCGGGCCGAATCAAAACGTTTAACGGGCCGCATGTGGCCCCCGGGCCGTAGTTTGCCCATTCCTGATTTAGACACACAGAAATCTTTTTGTAGGCAATGTTGACTTCATTCACCCTTGTCTGGTTTCATAGTTATAAGGTTTTTGTTTTCCTTAAAATCATACAGAATATTTTTTTTTTCAGGAGAAAAAGAATATTCGCAATAGACTAGTGAAGAAAAGCACTTTCGACCCCCCATTGCACCCCCAGCTTAGAAGTTTTGAACTGGTGGTGGAAAAAGAATTAAGACAAATGTTGAAATACAATAGAGTGACCCCAAATGTGACTACTGAGGAAAAGAATATTCTATGTGATTTTCAGGAAAACAAAAACCTTAGAACTATGAAACCAGACAAGGGTGGAGGGGTTGTTTTAATTGGTCATATCAGCTATGAAAGCAAAATGTTTGACTTGCTCAATGATGAAGAGACATACGCTAGAGTTTCCTTAAATGAAGTCAACATTGCCTACAAAAAGATTTCTGTATATCTAAATGATCTAGTGATAGAGGGGCTCATAGACATTGAGACTTATAACTTTTTAAATTTCGACAAGCCCAGAGTACCCTTTAGCTTTGGCATACCCAAGGTCCACAAAAGTATTACTGACCCACCGCTTAGGCCTATTGTCTCTGCGGAAGGATAAGTAACTGCACCTTTGGCAAAATATATAGATTATAATCTAAAAAACACAGTTTTCAAAAATGAGAATATTCTCAAGGATTCATGGGATTTTTTAAGATGTATAAGCAATGAACAACAATCCAACACAAGTACTTTCATTACACTTGATGTAGTGGATTTGTTCACGTGTATTCCACATGATGTGGGGCTTGCTTGGGTTGAGGAATTCATGGCCAATTGTGGGGATATTCCCTTTGGTGTATTTCACACTTGTCTAATTTTAATGGACCTAGTCCTTAAGAATAATTTTATTTTCTTTCAGGGAGAATACTATAAACAATTGAAGAGTGTGGTAATGGGGGCACACTGTGCCCCTACCTATGCCAATATTATTCTCCTATATTGGGAAAACAAATATGTGTTCACCTCTGAATTTAAGCAATATTGGAACCTGTATGGGCGTTTTTTAGACATCTGTATTTTTTGGACTGGTACTGATAATCATTTTTTCAAATTCCTTGAATACATTTCTAAGACTACTAAGTTCCTAAAATTTACAAATCAGCTTAACAATAGTGAGTTAAATTACCTTGATGTTAACATTCAAAGGGTGGACAATGGTTTCAAATCTAAAATACATAGAAGGCAGACATTCTTGAATTCTTATCTTCACTATGCGAGTGCCCACACCAAAAAAGAGGGGTAATAAAAGGTCAACTGGTCCGGGCCAGCAAAATGACATCTGAAGACCAGGATTTTAAAAGAGAATGTGATTTTATAGTAGAAATGTTCAAAGCCAGAGGGTACCCTCCAACACTTTTGAATGCTGTATTAACAGAAGTCATGGATGGTAGAGAGTCTAGGTTTGCCCCTATTTTGGGTAACAATCACCCCTCTGATTATGCAAGGCTAGGTACAAAGATAGAAGGGGTGTCTTACCAATCTCCTTTGACTATCGCATATGATGGTGAAACAAATTTGGTCAAACAAGTTATAGACAAGGAGTGGAAAAAAATTGCAGTCTTATCAGATTTAAATTGTATATTTGACAAGCCACTTAAATGTGAGCACAAAAAAGGATGAAATATCAAAAATAATTTGGAAGGAGGTTCCCATTATAATAATTTCGGAACTCTCATTAGAAACAAAAAAGGTACACACAAATGTGGAAGTTGTACCCAATGTAAGTCACATACGGACTGGGGACATATTATATTTAACATGTAGAAACAAGTATACAACTACTAGAGGGTATGCAAATTGTAATACCACAGGTGGTACATATTGTTTTGTGTGGGGTATGTGACTCCTTCTATGTGGGTAAGACAGAAAGGAGGTTAAAACAAAGAATGTATGAACACCTTTATGATTTAAGGAAGAAAAATGATAATAATGCCCTGTACAAACATTTTCAAGCATGGCCAAAAGCAGAGTATCAATTTTTCATGACAGAGGTGGTCCCTATAGACCCCAGGGGTGGACCATGAGAGACCAGACTCGAATATAGGGAACTATATTGGCAATTAATCCTGGATGCTTACAACAATTCAGGACTTAATGATATGGTGCCTTTAAAACCTGTACTCAAGCTCAGGTCTGCAAAATTGTGATATTTTTTACATTTTTTATGTTAATTCGTGTTATTTTATCCTGGTTTATTTATTTAAGTGAATTCTTGATTTTATATACATTTTCATGTGTTTTATTATTTGTCCACCAGATGGTGCTAGACTAGTAAGACTCACATGCAGTTTAGAATCTACTCTTTCTGTATCTTGGTAACTAATTGAATCACTGATTTCATTGTCTATTCAAACAGGAAAAGTTATTTTACTAGGTAACTATGATGTTTTTGCCCATCTGATGAAGTTTTATGAGAGAAAAACATATGGGGAAGTGTTTTTATCAGTGTTTATGTTATTTATGGATGTGTGTTCCTTTTGCTGTGTTTGAACATAAAATCACTTGCGTGTTAGAACTGCTGATCTCTAGTGCCTAATTTTGGATTACTAGCTACGTTTTGGGCACTTTTACCACATCTTTGCTGTTTAAAACTTAAAAATGTCCTAAATCAAAGAATAAAAAAATATTTTGAATTATTAATAATGTTCTACAGAATTATTAACTCTATTAGGTATTCAGAAGTTATTCAAGCTGGGTAGACAGTCTGTTTCCAGTTGAAAATCCTTTATTAAGCACAGAGACAAGCGACCCAAACAAAACAAAAAAACAGAATAATAGTTTCATCCCAAAGTTTATGACTAATATACCTGTTATCAGGTATGGGAGTTGTCCATTTAGTTATAAAACAAAGTGCATTGGTATACATGTTAACAAATTTAAATCCCTCTCCCCATCCTTATCAGTGTGATATTTGAGCTGGTACTGTCCTATTTACTAAATGTCCTAATAATTTAAACCTTATGTACTTTAAATAAAATTAACAATGATGTGGTACTTCTTATTAAAATAAACAGATTGTTATTAAACAAAGTCTGCAAATTTATCAAATACATTACAGTACATGGCTGGAAATATATAAACATTGGACCATCTGGCAATCAAAAAAATTATTTTTGCATCCAGAAAAAATTCATTGTCCAAAACATAATCTACTTCCATAATTATTATAAACAAAGATCGCTTTTATCTCTCTGGACTTCTTCAGGTCTGTGTACAAGAACCCTAAAAATATACATCTACAAAAAAGGACATGAATTACAGAATCACCAGGACAACCAGGATCACAGACAATCCAACTACTAGAAACAGCAGCACATTCACACACACCAGTTTCTTCAGGAAGACCAATATCGACAGCACAGACACCAACCACCACACCAATACCAGAGCCAACACCAGTACCAGTACCAGACCCAGAACCACAACCACCGCCAGAGCCCCAGGGCTGGTTCCTCTTACCAGGGTCCCCCCTACCACAGCCACAATGAGGAATATTACTACAATCCACTGAAATTCCAGAAAGCAGAGGAGGATCTCCAAAGACCTCAAATCCTATCTTTGAACCCCCAGGGAGACAGGTAAACCAAACAGTAGACAGGGGTGAGGGAAATGCAATACCTGGGCAATCCTAACTGCAACCCTGACTACAACTCAGGTCCTGGGCTCAGACGGAGGAACCAGCCACAGCACTAGGTACTCCAGTTATCTGGAACCACTATGTTAAAGCACTGACCAAAATTGAAAAGTGCATTATCAAAAGGATTTACATTTGTACCAAGCTGCAGGAGTGATGCAGCTCAGGTACTGACAGACCTTAAAATGTTTGTGAGGAAGATCAACTTAAAGGTACAATTTTATGGCAATATTAATGACTCTGTAAATAAACCCATTGATGAAACTATAAAAAAGTATAGCAACTACTGTCCACCTCTACATCAAACATTAACTGCTTTCAAAGTGAAGTGTGAGGTGGATATCAGGAAACTACTTAAAAAACCTAAGAAAAAACTTTATAACTTAACAGAGGGAGAAAGAAAAGCATTGATTGAGCTAGGCAATGATAAATCCAAGTGCATAATGAAGGCAGACAATGGAGGAGGTACTTTGTGACTGATACCACTAAAACCATGTAATCCACAGCAAACAGGATTATAGAATCAGACCAAATTTAATAGTCGGAACGTATAAAACAGTCACGTAAAAAATACACCAGTTACCACTACCTACAACCAAAAGATACAGAACATACTGGAGAATAACATATTTTATGAGTTATTTACCATGGATGACATAAAAAGAGCATATAATGTATGGAACACTAATATCACCACATTATGGGAAGAAAGACTTATTACTGAAAATCATTATAAGTATTTATGGAGCTCATGCTCTCTTTTACCTAACTTTTTTGGAATACCAAAGCCACACAAGAACAGAGAAGACCCACCTTATCGACCAGTGGTAGCAAGTAGAGGTTCCCTTACTGAATACACGGCCATCTGCCTTAACTACTTGCTGAAACGTTTAGCAGAAAATAAGTCATACATAACAGACTTGATGTTTTTTTTTTGAGGAAAATAAAAAAACATTACAGTGGAAGCTGACAGTATTTTATAAACTATTGATGTGATTTCCTTATACACAGTGCTCCCTCACAATTATTGTAAAATAGCAGCTATGGAATCATTTAAGAGATGTAATCAAGGTACACAGGAAGAGCTGCAAAAGTTAAGCAAGCTCATTAATCTAGTAATGGAGTTTAATTGCTTTACTTTCAATGGCAAACATTACAAACAAAAAAACTGGTATAGCCATGGGGGCTACCATGGCTTCCAGTATCGCTAACATAGCTCTTTCTCCCTTAGTTCACCCGGGCTGCTGTGCGTTCCTGCCTCTGGAGACCTGAAAAAGTCTCTTCTGCCTAGTGCCCACCTGTAGGTCTGGGATTGAGTACCCTACCTAGTCTCTCGCCACCTACCCTACCTAGGGACCAAATCTTAACATTTTTGGAAACGCCTCTTCCCACAAAGACGCAAGAAACTCTTCTGCCTAGTGCCCACCTGTAGGTCTGGGATTGAGTACCCTACCTAGTCTCTCGCCACCTACCCTACCTAGGGACCAAATCTTAACATTTTTGGAAAACGCCTCTTCCCACAAAGACGCAAGAAACTCTTCTGCCTAGTGCCCACCTGTAGGTCTGGGATTGAGTACCCTACCTAGTCTCTCGCCACCTACCCTACCTAGGGACGAAATCTTAACATTTTCTTCCCACAAAGACGCAAGAAACTCTTCTGCCTAGTGCCCACCTGTAGGTCTGGGATTGAGTACCCTACCTAGTCTCTCGCCACCTACCCTACCTAGGGACCAAATCTTAACATTTTTGGAAACGCCTCTTCCCACAAAGACGCAAGAAACTCTTCTGCCTAGTGCCCACCTGTAGGTCTGGGATTGAGTACCCTACCTAGTCTCGCCACCTACCCTACCTAGGGACCAAATCTTAACATTTTTGGAAAACGCCTCTTCCCACAAAGACGCAAGAAACTCTTCTGCCTAGTGCCCACCTGTAGGTCTGGGATTGAGTACCCTACCTAAGTCTCCCGCCACCTACCCTACCTAGGGACCAAATCCTAACATTCTTGGAAAACGCCTCTTCCCACAAAGACGCAAGAAACTCTTCTGCCTAGTGCCCACCTGTAGGTCTGGGATTGAGTACCCTACCTAGTCTCTCGCCACCCCTACCTAGGGACCAAATCTTAACATTTTTGGAAAACGCCTCTTCCCACAAAGACGCAAGAAACTCTTCTGCCTAGTGCCCACCTGTAGGTCTGGGATTGAGTACCCTACCTAGTCTCTCGCCACCTACCCTACCTAGGGACCAAATCTTAACATTTTTGGAAAACGCTCTTCCCACAAAGACGCAAGAAACTCTTCTGCCTAGTGCCCACCTGTAGGTCTGGGATTGAGTACCCTACCTAGTCTCGCCACCTACCCTACCTAGGGACCAAATCTTAACATTTTTGGAAAACGCCTCTTCCCACAAAGACGCAAGAAACTCTTCTGCCTAGTGCCCACCTGTAGGTCTGGGATTGAGTACCCTACCTAGTCTCTCGCCACCTACCCTACCTAGGGACCAAATCTTAACATTTTTGGAAAACGCCTCTTCCCACAAAGACGCAAGAAAGTATGTCCTTCAACTCTTCAAGGTTTCTCAACATTGTGCAAGCTTTTGTAACCCTCAGCTATTGTTAATCTCTAAGCAAGTTCTGCCAGCAGCCAACCTTAGCTTCTCCCTTCCCCTGATCACCAGCAACCATTAGTAACTACAGTTCTCTGACTCTCTCCACGTCCACTAGCCCAGTAAATAGCCCTGGTAGCAATTACCTGCTGAGTCCACTAGGTGGCTCCCTACTACCTCAATTGCTTATCCTTGCAGACTTTTTCCACATACTAAGTCCTATATTTCATTCTGCTACCCTTTTTGTGTTCTCCACCCTTTTCCTTTCTCTGCCTGTCTCAGCCTTGCCCAACTTAGTCCTCACTCTCCTAGCAATCCTCTATGTCCCCGGATTACTTACCTGTCCTATCAGCATCTTACTGATTGTTTTCCACTCTACCTCTCTTCTTTGGCTCTCAACTCTTGTCCTTAACTTACCTACCAACTATAGTCCACTCTCCCTCCATTTTATTCACCTTCTCCCTATTTTCACCTCTCCCTTTATCCCTACCCTTACTCTACACTACTCTTAATTTCCCTCTCACTATCTGGCATACTACTCTGCTTGTCTCATGTCTAATTGCCTCCCCTTACTTTAAAAACTGCCACCTTGTCTCCGTTTATTTTCTTTTCCTCTTGCTGCCTGCCCCCTGCCCCTCCCCCTCCCCTTACTACTCTCCTTATCCCACTTCCTCTCAAAGGCTATAAATATACCTGCGCCAACTCTTTCTCCCTTAGTTCACCCGGGCTGCTGTGCGTTCCTGCCTCTGGAGACCTGAAAAAGTGTAAGTTAACTACTGCAAACAACTTTTGATATTGAACTGTGCTCAGTGTACATCGTGCTAGATTTAAAAGCTTCTCACACATCGCCAGTTATTTTTTGTGTTACTGTCAACAACTCCTGGCATTGCATAGTGTGTTTTAATATAAGACCTGAACAGTTGTCGTTTATTCGCCAGTTCCTATTACCAAATAACAGTGTTATTTACTCTGCGGATGGTCTTTGCCCGAATGTTTCTCTAAATGACCTATCCGAACCATAAGGTATAAGTTTGAAACTGATTTTTGCATTTTGCGAGTATGTTTGAATTGACTTTTGTATTTTCCGCTCGCACCTAGTCTAGTGTTTAATGCTTAGCTAGATAGAAATACTCTAAGCTTGTACGCTCACATTGTCTTTGTACTGGTCGGCAGGTAGGCGAGTACGCCTTTGAAATAATGGTAGCATTTTACTGCCTGTACCTGGTATAGTGATTTTATAATATTAGCTGTTTACAACACATTTTAATGCCTGAATGCTCTCCTTGTTTATGTACATATAGCAGTTGTACTGTTCGGCAGGTAGGCGAGTACGCCTTTGAAATAATGGTAGCATTTTACTGCCTGTACCTGGTATAGTGATTTTATAATATTAGCTGTTTACAACACATTTTAATGCCTGAATGCTCTCCTTGTTTATGTACATATAGCAGTTGTACTGGATTGATATATGAGGTACTTAGCGATCCCTAGCATACTTTCCCCGACTCACTCTGGGAAAGTTTCGTGTTCGTTTTAAACTGCCTAACACGCCAGCATTGAGTGTTTATGTAAATAAAGCAGTTGTACTGGATTGTTATATGGGGTACTTAGTGATCCCTAGCAAACTTTCCCCGACTCACTCTGAGCAAGTTGCGTGTTCATTTTAAACGGCCTGACACGCTAGCTTTGAGTGTGACTGATTCTTATTAGGATAGCTGCATGTTCGTTTACTATTCCCCGACATGCTAGCTTGAGGGTACCTATCTCTTTTACTCTCTTCTCTTTACTTTGCGCGCTAGGTTCCTAGCGTGTTTTCTCCCAGTGCCTTACCTTCTTAAGCCCTCCAATACTCCCACCATCTGTAGCACGTGGGGAAAACAGTACTCCATCTGTTTGACTCGCCTTAACTACTCTCTCTAGCCCACCTGAGTGCCTAACATATTTTTATATGAGCCTAGCTTTTTAGAATTAACAGATTATAATGTCCTTATTCCCTACCGAAATAGTACATAGTGTTCCTTTCAAAACTCCTCACCTACCCTTACTTAACTAACTCGTGCTTCCCCGCGCATAATTTAGGCGGGTGTAGCACACTTTCCTCTGCCTGAACTAGAATTCTAACTTAAGTCCAAGGCCTAGGAGGCTCTGCTCCTTCCTCCCCTATTCAATTCTCACTCAGATACTCTCCCAGCTTTTGGTATTTAATCGGCCTTGGTTTGTCCACCCTCAACAGTGTTTCTTCATCAACTTACATGGTCCACCATTACTGAATACCTGGTTAGTGGATCTATTAAACTCTATCTGGGTTTGTATTAGTACTCCCGCCTGTGTATTCTATAGCAAGTAGCGGAGAATGACATCTGTAGCTCCTGTAGATCTGTCCACTGATTTCACTACAGGAATATAGTTGTATTTGTGTTATCCTGCACTGATTACTACAGAATAATTGTCTCTTGGCTGAATGATGTAAAGTTTGTTGTTATCTTTGTGTATTTTACTTGCTTATTGTACAGTTTTCTTTGCTCTGTATTATAACCCTCTTTCTTCTCCCTTCCATTTCTCAGCTCTTCTGCCTAGTGCCCACCTGTAGGTCTGGGATTGAGTACCCTACCTAGTCTCTCGCCACCTACCCTACCTAGGGACCAAATCTTAACATTTTTGGAAAACGCCTCTTCCCACAAAGACGCAAGAAAGTATGTCCTTCAACTCTTCAAGGTTTCTCAACATTGTGCAAGCTTTTGTAACCCTCAGCTATTGTTAATCTCTAAGTTCTGCCAGCAGCCAACCTTAGCTTCTCCCTTCCCCTGATCACCAGCAACCATTAGTAACTACAGTTCTCTGACTCTCTCCACGTCCACTAGCCCAGTAAATAGCCCTGGTAGCAATTACCTGCTGAGTCCACTAGGTGGCTCCCTACTACCTCAATTGCTTATCCTTGCAGACTTTTTCCACATACTAAGTCCTATATTTCCCTCTATTCTGCTACCCTTTTGTGTTCTCCACCCTTTTCCTTTCTCTGCCTGTCTCAGCCTTGCCCAACTTAGTCCTCACTCTCCTAGCAATCCTCTATGTCCCCGGATTACTTACCTGTCCTATCAGCATCTTACTGATTGTTTTCCACTCTACCTCTCTTCTTTGTTTCTACCGGCCCCGTGCGCCCTGCGGGCTCACTCCGCTCCCACCCTACCCCAATTCCCACCCACCCCCAGGGGTCCTACTCTTATAGCTCCTTAACCACACCCCTATCCCTCCTGGCCTATTCCTCTCCTTCCCGCCAAATTGTTGTCTAGCCTCTACACACCCCATACATCTTTCTTAGCCCTAAGACCTTACTAGTACTAGTACCTCTCCTCATTACCTACACTTCTCCTTATACATCCTCTTTTCTTTCTAGCCTCCTTTCTCTATTCCCTATAGAACCTATTCCTACATACCATCTACTTTAATCTAAGTTTACTACCCCCCCTATTTCTTTCTACCCTCATATCTCTCCCCTTATACTTTCCTCTCTACTTCCTCACTTCTCAAATTCTAAATCATGACTCCCTTCACACAAACTATGCCCTTACTATCAGTCTTAATCATAACTACCCTTATCTCATTGTACCATTTCACCTTTTTTGAAATTTCACTTAACAACTATCTTATCTCCTCACAAACACACACTTCTACTATACTCTCTTTTACGCCATACCCTAATGTTAATTCCACCCCTAGCTACCATCTACCTAAATACCACAGGCAACATCACCTTACCTACCCCATACGATCTAACGCAATAACCAAAACCCTAACAAGTCAAAAGAGGAACTACTTAACTAAACTAGTTAATCCTACCCTACAAGATGGAGACATCCACCCAAACCCTGGCCCTAACTCACCACCTCCCCATAACCACTCACCTAACCTCAATAACAACCTCCTTATAGGGCACCTTAACATCCAAAGCATAAATAAGAAAATACCCTTCATCCATGCCCTCTTAGATACCCACTCATTTGACATTCTCTGCCTCTCTGAAACCTGGCTAAACACAGGCACTAAAGACTCAGAGATTATTCCTCAAGGTTATAACATAGTAAGACAAGACCGCTTAAAAGGGTGGTGGAGTAGCAATACTTTTCAAAAATCAACTTAACATCACTACTCAACCAGCATATCCAAACCAAAATAGCAAAACAGAAGCTATCATTATTAAACTCCAACTCAATACCAAAAATCTATTTATATTATTTGTTTGTATCTTCCCCCAGGTAATAACATCCCTATATTAGAAGACTTTCTAAGTTGGGTTTCTACCACCTACCCCCAAGAAACCATAATTCTTGGCGATGTTAACATAGACTGGAACTCTATTAATAATGACAATCCCTCCTCTCATATTAACCTACATGGTTTCTCACAAACTATTACCTCAACTACAAGAGTCAATAAGCCCAGTAAGAAAGAGAGTATACTAGACTGGATACTTACAAATAAAGATAACAAACAATATAAAGTAGGTACTTTGCCAGATGACATCAGCGACCACTCCCTAACCTACATTACTAGACTAAAATCAGGATATGTTAACCTCCCAAACACAAGACTAATTCGATCTCAAAAGCATTTTAACATAGACCTCTTTAAAGCTGATCTGAGAGCATGTAAATGGAATTGTTTAAAATCACTTCCCTTGGAGGAAGCAGTATTATTTTTTAATACTACTTTCTTATCCATACTTGATACACATGCTCCTGAGCGCTCTATTAGAATTAAGACCAAACCTGCCCCTTGGCTAACCTCCAATACTAAAAAACTTATGCTTGCTAGAAATAAAGCTTGGTCAAAATGGAGATGTGATAGACAAAACCCTGATTTAGTTAACTTCCGCCAGCTTAGAAACCTTGCGAAAAAATCAATAATCTCTGACAAGAAAAACTTCTACTGTAAACTTCAGGAAACTCATATTAACAACTCCAAACAGTTCTGGTCCTCAATAAATAAACTTCTCTCCCCAGGGACTGCTAAAACTCCTTCCCCTCTAAATGCAGACCCAGAAACCCCTCTCCAGACTGCTAATGTCTTCAACTCTTTTTTCTCTGAAACTATTCAATCCTTAGCCAAACAAATGAACCCTAACAACTCTCATACACCAACTACCATAACTACCTCCTCTTTCAATTTCTCTCTAAAACCTATATCTACCTCTTTCATCTTTAAACTCATTCAAAAACTGAAACCCTGTACCCCTTCTGCTGACAAGCTCCCTTCTCTGTTCCTTCAGAAAGCTGCCAAAGAAATTGCATATCCTATATCCATACTTATCAACAGAACTATCCAAGAAGGAACCATCCCTGATATCTGGAAAGTATCCTATATTATCCCACTGCATAAAGGAGGTAACTCCCTTGACCTTTCCAACTTTAGACCAATTGCCCTTCTCTCACCCCTAGCAAAGATCATGGAAAAATGTATCCATCAACAACTTGTACACTATCTCTCTTCACAGCATAATAGCAAACTGCCAGCATGGTTTCAGACCCCACCATAGTACCACCTCTGCCCTTCTATCCTTTGTAGATACTATCAACAAAAATCGAAACAACAACACTCTCTTCCGCTTTCATTGATCTCTCGAAAGCTTTCGACATGGTCAACCACTCACTCTTAATTCACATCCTTGAATCTCTCCCTTGTGATAAACTAGCAACTAATTGGTTTAAATCCTATCTTAGCAACAGACAACAAGCAGTAATATGGGAAAACCATATCTCTTCACTCTTGCCTATTTCCATCGGAGTTCCCCAGGGCTCCATTCTGGGTCCACTCCTGTTCTCCCTCTTTATTAACGACCTTCAGACTGCTATCCCACAAGCTACCTGCATACAATATGCAGATGATTCTACCCTTATCTGCACAGCCCCTTCCTCTACTGAACTGACCTCATTGACCCAAAAGACCTTTAACACAGTAGAAAATTGGTTTTCTAGACGGTTTCTACTACTCAATGCCAAAAAAACTAAACTCCTCCTCTTCTCCCCCACCACTCGGTCCCCTCCCTTAAACTTTACCATTTCTTCCAATAATGGCACCATCATCTCACCTGAACCTACCACTAAACTCTTAGGGATAACCATTGACAATAATCTTTCCTTCGATCAGCACATTAACAACACCATAAAGATTGTTAACAGGAAAATTGGATCTCTGTATCGCATCAAACCTTTTCTAACCCCAGCAACTAGAACCAAAATTGCACAATCTCATCTCCTATCTACTCTCCTATACGCTTCCCCCATTTATACAAACCTTAAGAAAAACAATCTCAATAAACTTGCAACTTGCTATAATAACATAGCTCGTTTCGCCACTGGTAACCCCTTTAGGACCCACCATTGTACAAACCTAAAACAACTTGGCTGGCTCGAATTTCAAAACTACCTATTAATCCCTCAACTCACTATAGCCCACAACATATTACACCATCCTGACAACACCCCTATACTCTCTCAACTTCTAATCCCTTACAACAATCTCAACTCACTTCGCTCCTCTAGTAAACTCATGACAAAATCTATAAAGGTAAACAATACAGCAGGTGGTTCTCTATTCA
>NC_056733.1:1621774424-1621874424 GCF_019279795.1 Protopterus annectens | reverse complement strand
CTGGCTAAGGGGACTAGGAGAATAGTTGATGCCATCGACCCCAATACCTGCAGAATCAGATTGGCCGGAGCTCTTGATAGGGGGAGGCAGGATCGAACATGATTCTGCAAAACCTGAATCCTTGCTGCCGGTAAGAAGGCGCGCATCCTTCTTGTGTCTAACTCTGCGCCTATAAAGGTAATACGCTAAGATGGCTGTAGCACAGATTTTTCCCAGATGAAAGTGATTCCTAGGAAACGGCCCAAGCTGACTGTGGCCATGAGCGACTGAATTAGTAGATGCTTGGAGGTGGCAGTAAGGAGCCAGTCGTCTAGATATGGAAACACTTGGAATCCTAGACTTCTCAGGTGAGCAGTCACCACTGCCAGACACTTGGTGAACACCCTGGGGGCTGTGGTGAGACCAAAGGGCAGTGCTCGAAACTGGAAATGACTGTTTCCCAGGCGGAAGCGTAAATGACTCCTGGACTCTTGACTTATCAGAATGTGATAGTAAGCGTCCTTGAGATCTATGGAGCACATCCAGACATCCTTCTCCAATAGTGGGAGAATGGACTGAAGAGTGACCATTCGGAATTTGGACTTTTTCACAAAGCGATTCAATGAACTGAGGTCCAAAATGGGCCTGAAGTCCCCTGTCTTTTTTGGCACCAAAAATAGTCTTGAGTAAGTTCCTGATCCAATCTATTCGGCGGGGACAGGCTGGATGACTCCTTTTTCTAGCAGCTTTGAAACCTCTATTGCTGCTTGATCCCGCTGACTGGGTGGCACATCCGGGATTTCCCTGAAGGGAAGGGGGGGCTTGATGAAGGGAATGAGATAGCCTCTGGTAATAATCCGGAGCACCCACTGGTCGCTGGTAATAGCTTCCCAAGCTTGTGGGTGTTCCGCAAAACGACCCCCGACTGGCTCCGGAGCTGCACAGTCGGGCACCAACTCAGGGACGGTGAGCGTAGGAGGAACCACGAAAGGAATCGCGGTCTCCAGAGTTACGGGGGCCTCTGCCACCTCTGGGACGGCGTCTTCCCGAATTTCTCCCCCCCTGCCTCTAGAGGGGGGATCACTGGGTGGAGTAGGGAAAGACCTCTGAGTTTTCCTGAACCACATTTTCCCTCCTCTCTGGGCCTTGGGGTAAGGCCTAGAGGGAGCGGAAAAACGGGCCCCAACGGCAGTCAAGGTCTTGCCCTCCTGCTCGCACCGAGTCAGTGTGTCCTTCACCTTGGGTCCAAACAAAGAGGACCCATCAAAAGCGGCGAAGGAAGACTTGAAGGCCTCCGCAAAGGAACACAAACGTAACCAGGCGTGTCTCCTAAGGGCCACGCCTGCTCCCGCTGCTCTACTCGCCCCCTCGGCCGCATACGAGATGAGCCTCATGGACAAGTTCACAATGGATGATAAGGTAGTCATCTGGGCGCCAACAGTGTGGGCTAACGCCTCAGGTAGATTACCTGTGAGGGACTCACCTAGCTCTTTAAGGAGGTCCCTTTGGAGCCTAGTAAAATGACACAGGTAATTCAGCGACCGTAAGGTAAAGGCCGCTGAAGAAAGGGTACGCTTCCCGTACCTATCCATGCTCCTGGAATCCTTATTAGGAGGGTGGATAGACGTTGAAGCCTCTGCCACGTCCTGCTGTGTGGCAGATGCCACCACCATCGCATCTACAGGAACTCCTTTCGTTAAAAATTCCTTTTGAGGGGGAGCTGAAAGGAATTTGTTGGGTCTTGCAGGCACCGGTTCCACAGAGTCAGCGTGTTCCCAAGCCCTTCGAGAAATTAAATCAAGTAACTCATCGAAGGGCGGAGACACCCAGGAGGTGGAGGGCTGGGCCCTGAAGGCCTTGAGGAAGACTGACTCCTCAATGGAAGGGGTTTTGGCCTGCCAATCTCCTCTCTGTCTCAGAATCTCAAGGATATCCGAGAAAGAGACATCATCCGAAGATGATTTTGGGGACCCCTCCGCATCATCGAGGTCAGTGTCAGATGTGATAGACTCATCTTGGGAGTCCACGTGCTTCCTCTTGCACAATTTCTTCCGTGGAGGCTCATCCAAAGCGGTTTCGGACGGACCCCCCGGAAGAAGGGAACCCCCCATGGGGGTATCCTCAGGCCCTGGGGCCCCACTGTCATGGGACTGCAGTATGCCAGAAGCACCAGTCTCTAGGTCTAGGGATGGTGAGATGGAAACCTGCTGAACCGGCAAGGACATGGCCAGCGCACTCCTCATGGCCTCAAAGGGAGGACCTCCAGACTCCATGGAGGTCACTGGCCGAGAGACCACGATGGCACTAGGAATCCCCGCAGCCGATGCTTCGAGGGGAAGACTAGGCACCAAGGCACCTAGCTCCAAGATGTTCCCCTCGGCCCCGGCTGAGGAAGTCCCAGTACCGAACCCCAAACCCGAGGACAGGGTAGGAACAATGGTCGGAACCGATAAACTCCGAAGGGGTCTCGGTTCTGACTGTACGGCTCCGCCTTGCTCCACCATCAACGACTCCAACGGGTCCGAGGAAGTTGGAGGAGCAATCGAAAGCTTCGAGGGGGTATTGGCTCCGGGGCCGAATGGGCTGGAGCAGAGACCATTTTTGCGAAAACCGGAGACTGGAAAAGCCTCTGAATAACTATATCCAAATCCGAATCAGATAATTTGGAGGATCTAGAGGAAATAGAAAGGGGCCGAGACGACTTCTCTCTCGGCTCAGACAAGGTAGGGGACCGGCTCCAAAAGGGCTCCAACACTATCGGCACCGGATCCGACACAGTATGAATAAGGATTGGCGCCGAAGGAGCTTTCGGAGCCGAGGGGGAAGAGTCTGAGCTGCACACCTCCACCGGCTCCGAGACCAATGGAACCGAGGGAGGTGATTCGCCTCTCGATGCTCCAACCTGCGGCTCTGAAACTAATGGAGCCGAGGAAAGAGGCATCGAGGCAGACCCTTCGACCCTCGGCTCCGAAGTCAGTGGAGCCGAGGAAGAAGAAGTCGGCCTATGCTTCTTAGTAGCCGGCTCCGACGGACTGGTCGGAGCCGACGACCTTTTCTTTTTAGAAGCAGTAGCAGAAGATGAAGCCAAAGCTTCCTCAAAGGAGGGCTTAACAAGGCCCTTCAAGATTAATTTATTTTTGCGTTCTTGAAGAACCCTAGCGGAAAAGGCATGGCAGACACTACATGTCTCTTGCAAATGCTTTGGTCCTAAACAATAAACACAAATGGCATGACTATCCGTGATAGACATTTTATAATTGCACTTAGTGCACTTTTTAAAACCAGATTTCTGCTCTTTAGACATTTTCACTAGTGGAACAATCTAACTGCCACACAAAAAGCAGTACTTCACCAAAAACTTTAAAGTGTGAGAATAGGGCGCGAGCCCTCTGAACACAAGATTTACCTCACAAGGAGAACAACAAAGGGAACACAACAACGGGCAAAAGCCCTCTAACTTAAACGGGCTTTACCCGAAGAAGAATAAGGAATAAAACAGACAACACACTCACTCCACTAAGAAGGGCAAAGGCCCTCTAACTTAAACGGGCCTTGCCCGAAGTACCAACAGATACCAAAAATGCCAATAACACTCTAAACAATACACAAACTTAAGAATAGCTGTTAAAACAGCTGTTGATTGAATTTATGAGGAAACCCCAGGTCAAAAAAACAGAAAAAAGAAGAAAATACACTTAGCTCCAGCCAAGTCGAGACCACGTCTAGCTTGATAAAGCGGCAAACGAGATCTGGGGAAGCAGGTGTGGTGCATCCTGGGATAGAGGGTAGCCCAGCCAATAAGAGACTTCATTCTAGTATACTAGTTGGCCGAGTCGGAGCCGATGGATCGGCTCCGAACCCATCAGTTATGAATGTAGGCGAGATAGGATCCCATTACATCAGATATATTAGTCAGAAAGTTAAGAAAGAAACTATCATTCTGTTTACTTTTTCTTTTGTTCGGATCTCTTGCCTGTGAGCTTAATAAAAGATTTTCGACTGGAAAAAGACTGCCTACCCTGCTTGGATTACTTGTAAATACCTAATAGAGTTAATCATTTTGTAGAATATTAATTATACAACAAAATAAGTTTTTATTTGTTTGATTTAGGATGTTTTAAATTCACTACTTCTACTATCATGTTCTGATTTTTTTCTGCTTTTTGGTATATAGTGATTAACTAGACATACAGGAATCGAAAAACTTCCACACAGAGAAGTTTCTTACACTGTTTTGTTTTGGACCCACTATACCTGTATAATGGGTTGTTTGAGACTTAAGGGATACTACAGAGATTACTTGTTTCTTATTTGCATTAAAAACACACATACACACCTCAAGGCTGGTCTATTAATATGACAGCTTGAGTTTCTCTACATCCAAATCACTCTAGAAAAGTTAATGCCATATCCCTGCAAGCTATAGATCCTCCTCCATGGCCTAGGAAAACCATAACAGATACCTAAACATGCTGAAGAAGCTCCCCATTCAATGTAATACCATGATCATGTGCAACTTGTACAACCCCAATTTAAACTGGGAATCATATACAACCCCTAATATGAAGGCACAAAGGTTCTTGGACTTTGTAAATGCAAACAACTTGGACTAGTTAGTCTGCATGCCTACCATGGGTGTAAATAATGTCCTTGCTGGTCTTGTCAGATCATAATGCTGTCTCCTTTGAAGAAAAGGTAAAACCAGGGACACCAGCTAACCCTGGAACATTTAGGAATTGTTCTTGGGTAAACTTCCTACTACCAAATGACACAATGGCAAAATTTCAAGCCCCGCCCCCAAACCCTGAGAACACTACTGCCTGTGAGGAATCCTTCACTGAAATCATGTATAATCATATTAACAGCTGCATAAAAACAGCTGTACCTACCTGGATTAAGCACAGGATCAACTAAAAAAAGTTGCCCTGGTGGAATCCCCTCATTAATAGAGTACATAACAAAAGGAAATAAAAATTGTTGCAAAATTTAGGAGGTGCAATGCCCAGCAAGGTTTAAAAAAAAAAAATCTCTCATCAACCAAAACAAGCAACTGAGGGGACTAAAAGTCCACCAAAGCCACATTTGAAATTTCTTCAGCTATGTTCATAACCTCAAAGGCAATACACAGCAATGTACCAAATTAATTGCAAATGGTGCCACCTATATAGAGCTGGAAGATGTAACAAACCTCCTGGCCAGGAACTTTAGCTCCAATTTTAAAACAGTCTCCTTACAAGATACACCTCAGGAAATACCCAAATTCATAACTCTTCTATCAGTACAAAGCAGATGCTCAAGGTGCTTTCCAAGGCCAAAAACACTGCATTAATGAGTCCTAATAATATCTTATTATGCCTCTTTAACAGCATGAGACAGAATTATCAGGCCCAATAGAAATATATATATAATCGACTTGTAAGCCTGGCTAGTCTAAAATGCCAAGCTTTGGAGATAATAATTCATGGATACCCTATATGATGATTTAGGTAACCTACAAATATTGTAGCCAAATCAGTTCTGGTTTGTTAAGGGCAGGTATGACTTAAATTCGATGGACTTCTTTGAAAAGGAAACCAGTGCAATGGAAACTCAACTTGTCTAAGGCATTTGACACAAACAACTCAGGCATTGTATAAAAGCTTACTAAACTAGGTATAAAACATAAAACTCTACATCACCTGCGGGATAGCCAGCTGGCTTACAGACAGGACACAAAAAGTTAGAATAGGGGAGTCTTCCTCCACAAAAAGGCCAGTTACTAGTGGGGTGCCCCAGGGCTCAGTGCTAATTCTGTTCCCTTCTGGCATCTACTTTCCTGAGATCAAGGCTAGCATCAAGGACTACTTGCTTTCCAAGTCTGCAGATAACTGCAAATTGGGTGTAGTTACTGAATCACCTCAAAACATAAATATTCTCCAAGAAGGCGTGACACAGACTAATAACTGTTGCCAAAGACATGCCAAACAGTGAATTATATCTTTCAGAAAGACAGCCACCCAAGCAAACTACTACATTGACAATATCTTCTAGAGTAGACTCTGCAGTCATGGATTTCGTAACATCTGTAAACAGTGATTTGGCATTTAACCATCTTGAGTTTAAAGTATGGAATAAATCATTCTAAGTTGCACAACTTATAATCTAGGGTATGGCACTGAGATTTAAAGATGTCATGTTCATTGTACTATGCTATCATAACACCGATCATTAAGTACAATGTTCCCTTCAGTAAGTACCTGGCTGTGCATATGAAATATTTGGAGTGTCCTCAGAGAATCCTTACAAAAAGAATACATGGTGTGAAAAACAAGTCCTATGTGGACTGCCTCAAAGCCTTGTCTTTATATTCGGTCTGCCTGACCTACAGAGCATTTTCTGATACAGCCATAACAGACCAGTTGCACTTCCATAAAACAAATATCATAAGGGGCTCCTGATCCAGGGACTTAAACCTTGCCTACAACATACATAGGATATGCTGGAGGGACAGGTATGTGTCTCAGAAGCTTCCCCTTCTCTGGAACAGGCTTTCCATCCATGTGAAGCAGAGTTCATCCTTGCATTTATTCAAGTGAAATTTGGATCAGTGGATGGGGATCCATAAATGAACCCCTGATCTGGCACCTATGTCTCTTTTGGAGAGGGGAAGCTTGAAAATGCTTGGCAATCCATGTCAAGAGTATATATCCACTCAAAACCCTTGGGAACCAATAACTATCAAATTTTACTGGGAAGCAAGGCTAGGCTTAAAACAGTCCCTTGGTTCAATAGCTTAGTATTCTTCTATGATCCTAAGAAAATGCTGAACAAAGGGCCACAGGCTGAGCTCTGAGGTATTCAGCAAAAAGCTTTATCTGGATCAGACAGAAAATTTTAAATGGCTACCATTTGTCTTCTATCTGAAAGCCAGTTCATTACCCAGTTAATTTTATAGTGCTAAAAGCCAGACTTGACCAGTGCTTTATGTATTTACAAGATGCAGAAAACAATCAAAGGCCTTAGCTAGGTCAAGAAATACTGTACCACAGGTTAATCTAAGATCATATGTCTGTGTTATAAAATTTGTAAGTGTAGATCTACCATGAAGAAATCCATGTGGGTTAAGATCAACTGCATCAGATTCCTTAAGCTATAAGATCAACCAAATATCTTTTGAAGCATTTTCCTAGAACTGAGGTGATACTAAATTGGTTCAGAGTTTAACATCCGATGCTTTACCTATCTTTAATAGTGGAGTTATAGAGGATTGTTAACACACAGGAGAAACTGTGCCAGCTGTAATTTATTGAAGATAAGATGTAAGTGTATACACAATTCATATTTAATGTTTTTGGTCATGACAGTAGGTATTTTCTTAGGGCTCGCTGATGTAGTAGTTTTAATTTTATCAAGGGCTTCCCTGATGCTACCTAAAAGTATAACAGGACAAACAGTATCAGGAGAAATAGACTGAGAATGCAATATCCCAAAAGCTAAAACATTAGAAGAGATGCTTTAAAAAAAGTATTTATTAAACTCTTTGGCAGTATCCTTGGGATAAGACAGCATCTGATTCTCTACTTTCAAAGTCAGAACAGGATTCTTATTTTTCCAACAGGAATTAATATAGCTGTAAAATTCCATTTTATTTTTGCCTCAGGCTAATCTGATACCATAATTCTCCCTCTTGTTTTTCTTCCCTACTAATCTTCACAGACTCGCTCACTGCTACTTCTCCTCCTTTTCTCCACCTAAAATTGCACTGCAGTATACCGTGTGGCTGCATTTCTCTGTAGTTTGCAATATGAAATGAATCCGTTTTATAATTCTCAGTGTGGAATCGTGCAATGTTTCTTTATGTATAATGCCTCACCATGTACTTTTTAATTTTTTTTTTTTTTTATTATCACTTGAAAATTGTCTCTGTCTACATATCAACAGGTAACAAAGACCTGGACATTTTGTAACTTAAGGTTTGTGGAGTTTTTCTCCTTGGAACGCCAATGAAAAGGGGCTTTTTGATATTCGGATGGACTTTCCCAGTAAACAAACCCCTTTTGTTATATAATCTGTTAGAATTAATTTAACCATAGTCATATTTTTAGATGTTATACAATCAGCGTTAGTTGATCTGATTTGTCATACATTTTAATATTAATTATGAAATGTTAAGTATTAGAGGCTATTAAGTCTAATAAAGAGTTACCTCTAACATTTTCTTCAAGTAATAATTTCCAAAAACCTTTGTTCCAATTATAAGTTGGCAGAATAATTTACCCAGTCAACACTGGGATAAAGTCTCAGAATAATATACATTTTCTGTGACTGAAGATCCTATCAACATACTCTAGGAACTCATGGTGTTTGTGTTAGCTCACAGGAGGACTATGGTGGCAGAAAACAAATCTAACTAGATCCTTTAAAACATGATCATCAGTGATGACAGTCTCCAACTTGTTGCTGGACATTAACAAATACTGAATGCTTTCATGATCCAAAAACACCCCCCCCCCTCGTTGTAATCTTGGATAAATTAATATTTAATGTATCTGGGAAATGACAAATCCAAGCCTCAACAATTATTTTAAACAATTTATGATTTAAAAACAATTATAATTACTGTGTTTTTTGCCAATGCCACTGTGTATTGTAAAAGTAGCATGCTGAAGAGTGATTAACTCTACTTCTTCTTGGCTTGTTTGTTTTTGTTTTTCCCCAAAAAAAGAAAAAAAAAAGCAGTCTGCACTCCTACCACGCAATATACCCAAGCCATACTGGCTTAAGCACAGCCTATTCCAGGAAAACACTCATTAGTCATAGACAAATTCTTTCCATTAAGTTATGCTTAAACTGTAAACAGAACCTATATGGCACAGACAAGTATTGAAGATGAGAGCCTTGATACAGATACAGCCTCTCCACTGAGAGGTGGGAATTATTTCACTTAATGACACCTTAATCTGTTCAGATTCCAGAATTTCCAAAACTGAAAGTTTCATTTTAGTCATTGGGATTTTGTAAAGGTAATTAGTTCCAGCAAGAATGACTATGAATATATTTATACTTTCCTAAAAAGTAGTTTCCCTAATAATCTGGGAAGTGGATAAGCAGATAAAGATGGAAAAGTTCTCTTCTTTTTGTTAATGTCATAAATTTCCTAACAGAGTTCCTAAGTACAAAAACTATGCGATATCCAAGTTCTTTTCTTCTGTATACACTTGCTTAAGTGTATAAACTCAGCTGTACCAGACAGAATCAAAGCCAGAGCCCCAGGTAAAATCAAGCTGCCATGGTGGACTTCCAGCATCAACAAATCTACAATAAATGCAAAAGGTTGCTGTACAAGAAAACAAAGGCAAGGATCCAACAATGGAAAAGCACCCTCCTCAGCCTTAACAGGCAAATAAGACAACTTGTCAAATCATCCAAGCGCTCCTTTGAGACAAACCTAGCAATTACTGCCAAGGATAACCATAAGGCCTTTTACAGCTATGTATGTAACCTAAAGGGTAGGACCCAAGCATTTGAAGAACTGGTGGCCAGCTGCATCACACATACTGACCCCAAAGAGATAGCAAACCTGCTAGAGGATAGGTTTGGTGAAAATTTAACTCCCTTATCCCCTCCTAATTTACAACAAACCCTCCCCCACCCCCACCTTACATATTTGAAGAGCAGATCCTCAAAGCCCTGTCCAAGGCAAACATGGCCTCTATGGGACGAGATGATATCCCAGGCTGTCTTCTAAACAAGCTAAACCATGAACTAGCATCACCACTAAGTACCCTTTTCAATCATAGCCTAACCACAGGGTTTGTTCCTGTGGAACGGAGAACAGTTACAGTTATTCCTCTCCACAAAGATGGCCTAGCAACAGACCTGGAGAATTATAGACCCATAAGCCTGACCAGACTCATCTGTAAGGCCATGGAATGTATCATTATGGACCTCATAAAGACACAGGTGACCTCCAAACCCTGGACTCTACCCAATTCAGCTTCGTGAATGGCAGATCCTGCCTGTTAAATCTGGTGGATTTCTTTGAAAGTGTGACCAAGGTCATTGAAGAGGGCAAATCTGTGTACAGGGCATACCTTGACTTGGCAAAGGCTTTCAACACAATCTCACAATCAGGCATTAACGATAAACTTAGCAAACTGAATGTAAATCCCTTCATTGTAAGATAGGTTGCTGACTGGCTCACAAACCGAACACACATTATCAAAGTGGGTGACTCCACATCATCCAGCAGACCCTTTACCAGCAGGGTGCCACAGGGGTCTGTGCTGGGTCCCCTGCTGTTTGGTATATGCTTCTCAGAAGTTCAGGTCGAAACTTGGCTAACCAAGTTTGCTGACAACTAGGTGCAATCACTGAATCCCCAAATGATGTCAGTATTCTCTAGGATGGTCATACACAGACCAATGACTGGTGTATTAGTCACAGTCTCAAACTGAATGCAAAAAGAAATGCATCATCATTCCCTTCAGCACAATGTCCCTTCACACTATCAAATCAATAACACCACCCTAAGTACCCAAGAACTGGTAAGGGACCTGGAATTACAGGTTGACCACGACCTTAACTTCGGCCATCATGTGTCTACCATTATAAGGAAAGCTTTCTACATAGCTCACTTGATTAAGTAAAGGCATTACCTCAAAAGCAAAAGAAGTTATAACCCCCCTATACTCTGCACTTATCAGGCCCGTAATTGAGTATAATGCCCCATTTGGTATGTACTGTACTAAGCATCTACAGCAATTAGAGAGACCTCAGAGGTTTCAAACAAAGATCATAAACGGCCTCCAGCATGTGTCTTACATAACTAAAATCCCTGTCACTATACTCTGTATTGTACAGACTTCTTAAGCCAGACTTATGCCTGGCCTGCAGAGCAACCCAAGACCCAAACCCAATGAACTTACTGCCTTTCCATAAATCAAATGGGTCTAGGGCTACCCATTCCCGGGACTTAAATATGGCCTACGACTTAAACAGGATATGCTGGAGGGACAGATTTATTTCCAAGCGACTGCCACGTCTTTGGAGCAGGCTATCAATTCATGAGAAACAGAACACCTCTATGACATTGTTCAAGAGGAACCTGGATGAGTGGATGGGGCACCATAAATTCTTACTGGGGATAGAGCCCACAACCCTCCTGGACATAAGCAGTCATTACTAAATGCAATCTTGGGTATTGACTAGTACCTCTACGATATTACATTGGGTTGAAACGGCTAGACTTAAAATGACTTCTGGGTTGATAGCTTAGTCATCTCCTATGATCTTATGATCAGCCTCAATATGTGAGCTTTCGTGACATTCAAAGGCACTATAAAGTTCTCCTAGAACTATTTTATTCTGCGTTTCTATAAAAAAAAATCAGTACAGATGAGAGGATCCATGTTAGCCCGAGCAGTAAAGGTTGTTTTAGGCTTAAAATGATTCTAAGTTTAATTCTGAAGTTAATAAATCATCTTCAGGTAACTAACATCACCGGAGGGATTATCAACAGATTGCTTCTCCTAAGAATACATATGTTGTATTCTCTCTCCAATTCCTCTGCATTATACAAATAACTATTTTTCTTTTTCATATGACAGTATGCCTACATCTCCATCTGATTTTAGTTCTAGTGTTAATTCATCTTCACTTGTCAGTAAATCAGATGCATTCATATTATCCATGAAAAATGCCAGCTGGAAAATTTGCCTCCATCAAGGATACCTCTGTATTGTTTTCTATTAGATTTCCATTTTTCCCCTTCATTATACATTTACCTTTTTTTTTTTTCTTTTTTGTGCTTTAGTAAATCTGGTGCCTCAAAATTCTGGGATTATTGGAGCCTTTTTTCTTTATTTTGCTTATAATTCTATCATTTGTTGTTGTCTTTCGGCTTTTCCTGGTTAGGGGTCGCCACAGCGGAACTCCGGTCCGCTAATGATTGGCAGTAGATTTTCACAAATGCCGAGGTGCCAGCTCGACGTACAATGAAGGCACACCCATTTACGCATGTCTTTCGAACGTCCACCCAATCGCGGGGAGGACATGCAGATGTTTATAATTCAATCATTTACTCTACCAAAATTAGACATTCTTCTTGTGTCTGCTCCTGACTATGTGGATAAATAAAACTGTAGTTCCCTTTCCAAAGTGACAAAAATTATATGTAAGGCTTTGCCATTACTATAATCACATGTTATATCATCATCAGATTTCTTTCCTTCAAGTACAATATGAAGTTTAGATAACTTGAGTTTAAGCGCAAGTTCTTTGAAATAAAATTGCAATTTTTTTGAATACTGACCACAAGAGTTACTCTAATCAGAAACTTATTATATAATAAATCTTTCAGTTCATGTGAATTTAATGTATCCATCCCTGTGCAGTAAATGATGCATGTAATATAAACGAAACATTCAGAAATGCAATCAGAAGGCAGAAAAATGTAATTGTGGTATACAATAAACAATGTATCAAAAACAGGTAAAATACTAGTCAGTATTATTTTACAAGCATCTACTCATGAAATCTAATTTCTGTACCAGAAAAAATGCTGAACATGTAGAAACAGAATGCATACTAAATATTCCTAATTAAAAACAAATAAATATAAGCCCTGTGCTATGTATTACAACAGTGCTAACAGTAAAAATTTTAAGCACAAAATAAAAAGTTACGTACTCACCATAACATTCCATCTGTGTTGTTCCTTTTCATTCTTCCTCAACTGTTAGACTCAGATCCAACACTTGGATCTGACTTGACCTCTTCTTCCAGATCATAAGATTCTTGAATTCTCAAACTCCTCATTTTACACATAATGTCTCACCAACCTAACGTGCTTCAGATCTAGTTTGCTGCTGATATGATTAACAGAGAAGTGGAAAATAAGAAAAAAACAGAAGCTGGAGATCAAACAATGAAAAGGGGTTCCTTCAATATTCTTCGATATCTCCAGAGGTAGAACAAGGAGGGGGCAGGTGGGTGGGAAGTTGAGGAATGAAAATGGACAGCACAGATGGAACTTTATGGTGCGCACATAACTTTTTAATCTGATGTTGTCTGTACATATCTATCAAATGTTACATATACTCGCCTTTGTTCGAAAACTTTGGAAATAACACTGGAAGATTAATGACCTGATTAATATTAAACTGGGAAACCACCTTTGGTATTAAGGATGGAATGGTTCATACAGAAACTCCATTCTTGTGTAAAACTAAATAAGGTTTACAAGTCTTGAAGTTCAGACACTTTTCTTTCAGATTCATAGGTTCATAGGTTAGTACTAGGCTAATTGACCTTGCGAGCCATTGTAAGCATAGCCAATTATCCCTTGTGAGATTCAAACCCTGCACCTTGTGTTTGTAAGGCAAACACCTTAACCATTAGGCCACCCTCCCAACCCAATGTAATAGTAACTAAGAAAACAGTTTTTCAGGTCAAATATTTTAGTTCAGATTAGACGGATGTTCAAGGGGAGGCTGAGCCAAGGCCTGATGTACAATGTTTAAATCCCAAGGAGGGGAAGGATCCTTTAATGGAGGTCTCAGTAAAAAGGTTCCCCTTAGAAAAGTTTTGCAAAATTTAGAGGAAGCTAAGGTAGAATTATTTACTCCCAGATGAAAGTTGAAAATGGCTGCTAATTGTACTCTTAAAGTTGAGGAACCAGCACCATCATTGAAAATTGTGCCTATGATGTCAAGGACACTTGAAACTGGTGCTGAAAAGCAGTCTAAGTTTTTGCTTAGGGCCCAAAGAACAAATCTTTTCCATTTACTCTTGTAAATATTTCTGGTGGAAGCTTTATGGGAAAATAATATAATGTGACAGATGTGGGAGGAGAGCCTAGGCTGTCTAGTAACCAATGGAACTGAAGAAACTATGCGGTCAACTTGAGGCCTAAGTTTGGGTGAGTCATGCCTGTTGGATGAGACAGGAGATCTGGAGTTGGATCCAGAATCCAGGGGGGATGTAGAAGATAATGCTAGAGGAAGGGAAACCAAATCTGATGAGTCCAGTAAGGGGCAATGAGGATAACTTTGATCTAAAATCTAGATGCTTTTTGTAGAAATTTGGGAATGAGGGGTAATGGGGGATAAACATAAAGGAGACAAGCATGAAGGAGTGCATTCACACTGATTCCCCTGGTGGGGGGGGGGTCAAGGCAAAGAACCTGCTGCATTTGCTGTTGAGGGGAGAGGCAAATAGACTGCAGTGTGGTTGGATCCATTGATGGAAGATTCTCTCCAATACAATGACATTGAGAAACCACTCATGAGGCACCAAAATGGAATTGCTTAACCTGTCTGCAATCACACTGGATTTCCCCGGGATGTGTGTTGCTATTAGAAAATGATTGGAAGAGATTGCCCATTGCCTGACTCTCAGCTTCTCAACAGAGTAAAATCTGGTTCTCCTGTTTGTTTATGTACAAGACAACTGACATATTGCCCATCATCGCAATAGTCTGGATTGGGATAGTGTCTTGAAAGGTCTGCAACCCTAGGAGAACAGCTCTCATCTCCAAGACATCGATATATGTATCTTGGCCTCTTCAGGGGACTATGCCTTGGACTGTCATTCCCAAGAAATGCCCCTCACCCAAGCTGAGAGGCATTTGTGGTCACTATGGCCTTGAGTTAAGGGAGAACAAACAGATGGCCCCAAGCTGAGAGGCATTTGTGGTCACTATGGCCTTGAGTTAAGGGAGAACAAACAGATGGCCCTCATGGAGATGATTGGAGTGGATCCACCACAAAAGATAATTCTTAAGTGCTTGAGAAAGTTTGACTGGCATGGATAATGGATGTTGAAGAACAGACTACTGAGTGGCAAGTGTCCACTGAAGGATTCTCATATGGAACCTGACAAGCAGTACACCCCTGGACTGTATTTTGCTGCCATGGAACCCAGGTTTCAAGTATCAGTTGTGCCAGAAAGGAAGAATTTTGAGTCATCTTCTTGACCTGGAAATGAATGGGATCTATTCAAGAAAGAGGAAGAGAAGCTGTTTAAGTGACTGTATTCAGATGAGCACTGATGAACTTGACTCTGAGTCTGGGTGAGTTGAGATTTGCTGTAATTGATTGATATTCCCAGAAGGGAGCACAGTTGGAGTATGTTGTCCCTTGCCTGAATCAATTGATGTCTGGTTGGAGCCTGTCAGGAGCCAGCTGTCTAGATAAGGAAACACTTGGAATCCGAGCAGTCTCAGGTGAGCTGCTATGACTGCCATGCATTTGGTGAACACCCTGAGGGCTTTGCTGAGACCAAACGGCAGTGCTCTGAACTGGTAATGACTGCCTCTCAGCCAGAACTGTAGGTATCTTCAGGAATACCTGTTCATTTTGATGTGATAGTATGCGTCCTGAAGCTCTATTGAGCATATGCAGTCATCCTTATGCAGAAATAGCAGAATGGACTGAACCATGACCATCTGTAACTTTGTATACTGAACAGGCTGATGTAGTCTGCTTAGATCCAAAATTGTTCTTCAGTCCCCTGTATTTTTTTGGCACCAAAAAAGAATGTAGAGTATGTTCCAAATCCTCTCTGGTCTGGGGAGACCACTTGGATGACTCTCTTTTCTAGCATCATTTTTATGTCTAAAGAAGTTACTTCCCTCTAATTGGGTGGAACACTGAGAATCATATTTAGAACTGCTGGGGGGGATTGGGAAAATGGCACAATATAACTTCTGGATATTATCCTCCACACCCATAAACCTTTTGTGATATCTAGTCAAGCTCTCTGGTGCAGGGATAGATGACACTCCATTGCTTCCAAAGGCTGACAGTTGGGCCTCCATTAAGGAGTGCTGATAGGATCTGTCTGAGAAAGAATCTTTAGATCCCTGCTTGTGTGGACCACCACTGCCAAGGAGATGGCATCTTCCATTTCAGTCCCCCCCTCTACCTCTGAGGGAGCTATATCCACATGATTCCTGAAAAGGATCCTGGGACTTCTTGAACCACATCTTTCTACCACCTCATTGGTTCCTATAGAAAGACCTTGGAGGAGTAGAAAAATGTACAACCACAGCAGAAAGGGCCTTTCCTTCTTGTTCACTCCTGGTGTGTCCGTCCTTGGGGCCAAAAAGTGAGATTCTGTCAAAGGGTGCATTGATGAAAGAAGATTTAAATGGTTCTGCAGAATCACACAAGCACATCCAGGCATGTCTCATAATGGAAATGCCTGAACTTGCCACCTGTGAGGCACCTTATAAAGCATGAGAAGTTAACCTTATAGACAAATTATATATTGATTGAAGAGTAGCCAGCTGTGAGGAAATAGTATTCCCCTTTCTTGGGGGATATGGACCCCAAAAGAGATTTCGTAAGCTCCTTGATCAAATCTCTTTGAAGTCTGGTAAAATATGCCAAATAATTCAGTGATCTTAAAGTGAAGGTCGCTGATGCATAGCCATGCTTTCTAAACCTGTCCATTGCCCTAGACTCCCTGTTAGGGGGGTGGGCAGAGGAACTCTGTTCCGCTAGTTCCTTTCCCATGGCTGCTGCAACAACCACGGCATCAACCAGTACTCCTTTACTCCAATGTAGGCAGTCTTTTGGAGGTGCAAGGATTTTATCTGGTCACTTGGGAATAGGCTCAATGGTGTCCGGTTCCTTCCATACTGACAGAGAGACCAGTTCTACAAGCTCACTGGCGGGAGGAGTCAGGAGGATGATGGGCCTGACCCAAAAGCCTCCAGAAACACTGATCCCTCTTGAGAAGGGTTACTGGGTGACTAACCACCTCTTTGTTTAAAGAGTTCAAAGATGTCTCCAAAGGAGACATCATCAGGTGGTGATGTGGGGGACCCCTTCCCCCTTATACAAATTAGTTTCCTCAGTAATAGACTCTTGTGGGGAGTTTTCAAGTCTCCTCTAGCAAGAGAAATGCAGAAAGTGGTTGATCATTAAAAACTGTGGTAAGACAGAAAAAGACTACCAATAATGATATTTAATGGTATTATAAATGTACAAGGAAAAGAAGAAAGGACTACCAACTATGGTATTAATAAGTAGTACAAAGAAAAAAGGCCGTTAGAAGAGAAAAACATTAGGTGAAATGGCAAAAAGGGTAACCAGTACAGAAAGGGAATACAAGTATGTATTAAGATAATGAAAGAAACTAAACTAACTTATGGCACAAGAAAACGTGACTATGAAAACCTAATGCTCGAGAGCTGTTAATCCACATTTCTTCACAATGATGGCAAATGAGATCTGGAGTATGTTAGGTTGGTGGGTCATAGATAAAGAGAGGAGTTCGAGGGTTCAAAAATCCTACAATCTAGAAGAAGCGGCTGAGTTGGATCTAAACCAAACAGTTGAGAAATTAATAAAAATGACAGTATCAGATAACAGCTTTAAATTTCACCCACTTCATTGTTTGTTGACTGGAGGTCACGTGGAACAACAGGACTAGTGATGAATCATTTCACTATCAGGTACTTTGGCACTTTAATTTGTTATATGAAGTAAGACGGCCAGAAATAAAAATGCTGATAAAGGAAGTGAGTGGAAGAGAACAGCGTAACTTAAGCAAAAAAGTTCTGACACTACCAATTAGCAATCATGGCCAAGGGTAGGACCTACTACATGACAGAAATTGTCTTGTAGTACATAAGTACAAAAGAAATGGTGGAACTGATGTGTTAATCAACTACCAAATCAATCTGCGGGTATCAAGATGTGAAAATATTTACATCCACTAAGGACAGGCAAAAATGACTAAATAGGTTTCCTTAACTGAGAAAGTCTCTCAACATTTTAGTAGGCCGTCCAAGTGTAACTGCTGAAATTGGCCTACTTCTGATACAACGGCCAGAAGTCTTTTGCTATAGTAATGCTGCTTCAAGTTTAAATTTATCCTTCTGGTTTCTAAATATGATCTAAGAATGATTCAGTATACAGGTGAAAACACTATCTGCACTATTGGGTTTTGCTCATGTCTTGTTTTTAAGAGTTAATCATGCCATAGACAGAATACAACTGTTTTCACAATTATTAATCAAGAAAGGTGACTTCCACAAAAATGATGCCTGAATTTTGCCGAATGACTAAATTCTACTGGGTTGTGACGACTTGCACTGCTATTTTCCTTTTTCTGTTCAGCAAATTGATACATAAAGGTGCTATTTCTCATTGGAAAAAATTGTTTCCAATGTTTTTGCACTACTGTAGCAACGTGTTCATGATGATTTGTTGACTGCTGTAAGTCATTAGAGCTAATTCTCTTTTTAACTGTTTCCACATCAAATGAACCTGTAAATACTTCAATTAATTTGACTAGGGGGTCATAAGCACTCACTGATTTATGGAAAGTCTCCAATACACTGTAACTTGCTGCATTAGAGGCAATGAAATCCATCCATTCACCCACAACCCCTTTATCCCATTTTTGCACATGGGGTCGGGGTGTCACTTCAACAGTGATGATTATCTAGAGCCAAGGTGCACACTGCCAGGTGGCTAGCCCTGCTACTGTTTTCATTTCATTAGTAACTCATGATGTGTTGATCCTTCTATAGTGCCTGCTTCTCATTTGCACTTCTCAATTCATTTCAGAATCCACGAGCATTTTGTATTACCATTTCTGACTTTTCCTTTGTAGTTTACATAATCATTTTAAATTCAGTTTGGGCTTTCCTTCTGGGAAAAAAAAATGTTGTAGAGTATATTCCACTAATCTTCCTAGGAGCTAAGAAATTCCAGATTTCAGATGCTTCTGCTGCTTTAATGATAAAAGTGAGTCAGAAGAATTGTGAAAAAATATAGCTGTATTTACACCTTTTTAATTACTAATTTAAACAGACAACGTTGCTTTTCCATGAATATATGAACACACACACACCTTCTAACTTTTATATATGAACTCCAGGTAAACACGGATTGGGCTTAGAGTTAAATATCATTTTGTGTATTAGACGGAGTTGCTATTCTTATATATGGGAGTAAAGCTAAAGCCCTCCACATTGGGGATGCAGGGTTGTGCAGTCCCTTTCCAATTAGCTTTACTTCTAAGCAGTTAATCTGAGACATTCATTATGCAAATTCAGTATTTGTTGCATAAGGAAATCTGGTGCTGTTTTCATTAATTTCTTTGTTTCAACAACAATAATAAGTGTTAAAGTGCAAGATCATTGAACTGGAGGAGGAGATTGTTTCTCCTTACCTCAGTGTTCTGTAGTCTTGAGGTTAGTATATTTAGAAAAATTGGGTTACATGAGGTGCTGAAAGGCCGCCTCCAGTGAAAAAGTTCTTTGTGTTTTTTGCTTTTACAATGCTTTGGGATTCAACAATAACCACACACACGTGTGTGTGTGTGTATATATATATATATATATATATTTTTTTACAAAAGTACTCATCAGTTATGATAGGACCTGTTAATTTGTACTGCACTTTTTGTCTTTACTAATTTGCCATTTGTTGGCCTGAGTTGAACACTGATCCAGGTGGTGTGTTTTTATGCTCAGCCTGGGAAAAGTGAGTACAAAGAAATAGTAAATAAAAAAGTACATTACAGTACAACTGAGAACTATAAAAGGAATACTAAGCATGCAGAATATTACATTATAGATTACTAGGGCTAATGGCTCTGGGGCCCATACAAGCCTAGCCAAGAGTTTACCCCCAAAAGAGAAACTTGGTCTGTCAAACAAAGTAGCAATCTACCTAATAACAAGGCATACACATTTTGTTAATAAAGTTATGGTTAGTCAATTTTAGTTAATTTGAAAGGATGATATATAGTGGAGAATGGGTAGCGAAGTACAATAGAATGAAGTGGGAGCTGTGCGGGTGAGGAAGTGGTAAAAAGGAGTGAAGGAGAGATCATATGGAGGAGCACACAGGACAGAGAGGGGGGAGAGATCAGGGTTGATCTAGCAGTGATGACTTTTCATAAAATTATGAGGTGAATGTATGGAAGAAGGACAGAGTGAGTGCAATGGAGTTAAGTAATATGCTGTGGAGAAAAGTATTTTCAAACATCTCTTGTAAATAAAAATGTACTGCTGATGACTAAAATTGTGGATGAAGGTGATTTCTTTTAGGTTAGGAGTGAATTATTTTAATGTCTGATGTGTTATTACAGAGCAGCAGGGGTCAGTGGAGTGGAGTTTTGTGTGTGAGGTGCAAAGGGAGATTAAGGATTGTGATCTAACGCCAGTCTTTGAGAGAGCTGTCTGGGGAACTGTATAACTACTGTTCAGGCTTGGAGGATTGTGCGTGATCCACTTATGGGAAGTTATTTTACTTTAATTAGCATTGAACAGTGATGTTATCATGAGGTGGAGGTAATCAGATGAATCTACAGCTTTGACTGGATAGGATCTGCAGAATTTAGTTTTTTCTTTGAAGCTTTGGCAAAAATAGGGAGTTCATATTCAAAATGCAGTAGGAGAACTTTCTTTCTAATTAATGATCATCCTTTTGGTGACAGGAGATGTAACATTTTTGATCAAGAAAATTGGGAAATTTACTTCATATTAGTATTGGTGATGTGAACTTGAAAGCTCAGGGCCTGGGTCAGCAGATGCCCAAGTGTGTGAAGTACAGCATGGCTTCTAAGTTATCTTTGATTTTATACCTTACTGTCAAAGTTCTGTGGATTTGTGGAGAGTTTTCGTCTTGTGCCAAAGTTCATGTTTTTAGATTTTCTGGTGCTTGGTAAAGAGTTCTTGTGTGAGAACCAGTGTGATAGTATTTTTAGGATTTTTTTCAAGCTGTTATTTGATGTTGAAATGGGAGAGGAAAGATCTGTATATTACCATGTCATCATCTCTTACTACTCCCTCACCATGCAGCTTTGTAGTTCAACCCAAGACCTTTTAAATGTTCACAAACCCAAATCCAAGGCATGATGTAACTTGTATAGCTACCAACCCTCAATTGCATGGAACAAACTTCCACTAGAAATTAGGAACCTAACTCACCACAAACAATTTAAGCTTGCCACCAAAGACTACATTTTAGAACACTGGATCTGCCCCTGCAAGCAACCTCCCTGACCACTTCCTCCTAATAAGCTACTACCTCCTTAAACTTATTATGTATAAACCCATACAACCTATACACCTGTTACAACAAACATCTTTTCGTTCTTTAGTAACTTCCCTCCACCTCTGTACTTCTCCTTTTACCACACAGATTTCCTTCTACCCCCCCCCCCTGAACCACACTGTCAAACTTTATACATAACCCCCAAAGCTTGAGCCTACCCCCTCTCTTAACCCTTCTGAACTTACAACCTTCCACACTGGTTTATTTCTTCTTCTTCTTATGAAACCACCCTCTAGTTTTTTTTTAAGTTATATAGAAGGTATATTAGTACTGTAATTAAAATGTAATTCTCTAATATTCTTGTATATATCATTTGTATATGTCATTTCGTTATCATTTTATGAAAGTATATTTTTGTTGTGGGGCTTTTCTCCACGGGTCTCCGCTAAAAAAGGGCAATAGCTCAGTGACATTCTCTGTCAACAAATGTAAAATAAAAAAATAAAATGTCATCTTTAAACATAAGGACTTGTAAGGAAACAGTGGGAGCCAGGAAAGGTGGACTTAGCTTATACCTGATCTAAGCAGGTAGTTAAGGAATAATGAAGGCTCTACCAGATCAAAGGCTTGAGTGATGCTTATAAAGACTGCAACAGTAAGGTGGCTTTTGTCCACTGGTCATTAGAATATTATCACTTAGTGTGTACAGATGGCCATAAGGCTTCTTTCAGGCCAAAGTCCATGTTGATGTGGGGAGATCATACTGTATTTCTAGTCAGTGAGTTGAGCAAAGATGACTTTTTCCAGGTATTTCCTAAGGTTGGACATACAGATATTGGCCTGAACTATTTTGCATCTTTTGTCAAATTTTTGGTAATTGTTTAGCAATGGCTACTTTTCATATTGCAGGCATAATGTTTGTGATACACAGGTTATGTAGGTGGAGGACTAATAGAATAATGTGTTCATTACAGAGAAGGATAAACCCAGGAAGCAGGTTATCTAAAACAGTAGGGGAATCTGAAGATATTTGATTGAAAGCTTTTTTTTTTAACAGAAGTACAGAATGGGGTGAGGTAGGTTGTTGGGGAATTTTGGGAGTGCACAGCAGGCAGGAGAAATCCTTTAGGAAATTGTGTACTGGTAGATGGGCCTGGTGGTAATGGTGTTTGATTTGTCAGAGCATTTTTGATGTAAAGGTTACATAATACTATTGACAAGGTGCCACAATTGTTTGTGTTATTTTTGAGTGTGTGTTGTTGGTGCCATAGGAGGTTGTCTGTATTCCCTCAAATGGCCTTTTCGGTAGATCTTTAAGCTCTATGAAGTGTTGTTGGTTTTCTGAGGATGGATTGTGTTTCCAGGATCTCCAACATTTATCCCTAATTGTATACATGGATTTAAATGCTAGGGACAGAAACAGCCTGGTAATTTTGGAGAAGTGCTCAATGGTGAATTTTATTTTGCTGCTTAGTATTAATACAGCTAATTTTAACTTCTGATTTCAATATTACAGTCAGTGGAATAAGGGAGGCAGCTATTTAAGCACTAGTATTTCTGCCAAGTGCTACAATTCACATTTTCATTTTCAAAACTTAAACATTTGTTCATCACACACACACACACACCAATATACATACATATTGGGGAAAAAGCATTAAACAATCAAAACAAAACTGGATAAGCTTTGTCTCAAACACCACTCATTTATTTTTTGCTGACTGTGTTAGTCCCACAAGGCAAGTGACCTCTTTTCAGTGGAGACCTGAGGTGGCAGTTATTAGGAGAAATTTGGACAGGGTATAGCAGAACTTGCACTGCACTTTTTCTTAAGTGCAGTAGGGTCTTTTAAATCTACCTCCAACTTAGGCAGATGGGACAACAAATTAAAACAGAAGACCCCACCCCCCAAATCTCAAACCTAATCACAACAACTCTGACCTACTGCAACACATTGAAACAAGCAGGTTTTCTGACATGGCAAACATACTTTTGAACAGCTAGATATGACAAATACAGCTGAGCAGTCAAGTGTTGGGACCAACTCCTTGCTGATTCTTTGGACAGTTATTTGACCCACCCATCCAGCTTTTATAGCAGGAATATAGTAGTAAACTGCCAGGCATTTTCCCATCTGACGCCACCAGCAACCATGCCCATTACAGAACCCAAGCTGCTAGCATCACACATACCTTCCTCTGTACCAACAAGATGACACAACAAAATAGTACAAAACTTGTATATAATTCATTTCTGTTTAAAATGAATTTGGTAGAAGCAGAAGTAGCCAGTGAATGATGGAGACAGTTTTAGTCTGACTTTACTCACTTGCAAAAATCTATTTTATAATAGCTCAGACATCCATTTTATAATCAACGTACACAAATGTCTTATGACCAGTAACTCTTCCCCCACATGTAGAGATGCACAAATCATTCTCTCATACTTCAGTGCTTTCAAGAAAGCTTTTATCATACCATGTTTATTTACTCAACAGTATAGTGTGCTAACTAATAAAATGCATGCAAGTAGCCTCAGCAACTACCAAAGATGAGTTACCCATTTTTAAAACCTCATTGCTAATTTGTTGACTAAACAGACCAATACCCTTTTCTCTGGTAGTAAACACACGTCTGCAGTTAATAATCAACAAAGTCGGCCTGTTACTTCTCTTTCTTGAATAAAAATTCTGTGTTAGCTTAAGTGCTTGGATTACACATTTTGTCTGCATTTCTCCTGTCTTTTAACTGAAAAGTTAACACATTAAAGGGGTTAAATAAGCTGTGTGTGCTGCTTGAGTAACTTATTGTATATGTTTGTTATATGACAATGCAGGTGCAGTCCTTTACTTTTGTGCTTAAAAAGAAAAACAAAAAACAGTGAAACAAGGACATATTCCCAAAATATTAGAATAGCTACAATTGAAGAAAACATCAGTGTTTCTCTTAGGTGAAAATAAAAACTTCCACATCAAACAACCTGCTTTCCTTTCTTCTTTCCCAACACTTAACACATTGTGACAATTGGGGAGAGATGGGCAAAGGCTGCCAGCCTAGCCAAATAGAATTTGATATATAATTCTGGCATTTGTAAATAAATGTAAAATACAGGCATGTTTCTTGAGTGTAAAAGAATACTGTGAAATGTGGAACTGCAAAATATGTGACAACATTGCACTCTAGTGGCCCAGTGAAGCATGTTGTGACCCTTTCATATTAGAATTCGGCTCTAGTGCATCTGGATGAAGGTTTCATGCCCATTGTTTTAAGGCTAAAGTTTGGGACCAGAATTTACATGTGGAAGGTGCTTTATTGCTCTAGTTTCTGCTAGAGTGTATATGTAAAATGCCTTGTATTGTTGTAAGTTTCTGAGCAGATGTTAGATTGCTAAATAATGCAGTTTGTGGCCTGTGAACTCAGACCAGGTGTTAAAGATGATGCAATATGAATACTGGGAAAACCTAAGTGTCAGAAATGATGTAATTTGGGAGGGCCTTAGAGACATATTTATTAGTAATGTTTAAATACTATTTCTCACAAGAGACTGAGAGCATTTTGATCTTGATATCCAACTTATCAGCACTCTGCCTTATGCTCACATGTAAGTTTTAGCACTGTGATTTCTTGTAGGAATAGTTAAAGCTAGTAAAGATTAATTAGGTGAAGCCACGATGGTGCAGTGGTAATGCTGTTGCCTCACAGTAAGAGGTTCTCCCGTTCGATTCTTGGCTGGAGCACCTTCTGTGTGGAGTCTGTATATTCTCCCCGTGGTAGAGTGGTGTTCGAAAGACATGCGTGAATGGGCGTGCCTTCGTTGAAGGTTGGGCATCGGGCTGGCACCTTGGCACCATAAAAATCGACGGCCAATCATTAGCGGACCGGAGTTCCGCTGTGGTGACCCCTAACTGGGAAAAGCCGAAAGAAAAAACAAACAAGTAAAGATTAATTAGGTATTTTTCTTTGAAATCAGACCTGGCCTGCTGTATTATTTTAAGTTTCTGTGTGATCTCTGAACTCTCAGATATCTCTGTGGTGTAGTAGCTTTGGAGTCTGTTTTAATTATTTATTATTAAATATTTTTAAACCCTTCTACCTGTGGCTGGTTTATGTAGAGATAAAGTATACTTTAGAGGACATTATATATTTATAGCATTTATTGTAATAAGCCCTTCCAATAAGCCTTGAGACAGGTTAGTCATACTACCATTGGATTATAATATTGCACTGTAATAATTGGACACCCTTTTAAGGGCCTTTTAGTAGCTGATAATTAACTGAGTGGTGGCAGGGATTACTACTGTATGGTCTAGGTAAAGGGGCACAGCTGGAGAATCTGTGTCAGCCTTTTCCAGGAGTGTCTGTGAAGTTGTATAAATACTTATCTCAAAGTGTGTGTGTGTGTGTGTGTGTGTGTTGTGTCAGCTACTTGGCAGGGACACAAAGCACTGGTTGGACAGAGAGGGTACTGGAGGTTCTAGCTTGCCCAGCTAGGCTGAGACATGGACCCTACAGTTGTGCCAGTGGGGAGTCTTACTGGGGACCTGGTGAGCAAAGGAGCAACCAGCCCCAGACTGACTGTGATCTCTGTATGCACTTAAGGGAACTTGTACTTTACTGTGTGTATTAGTTATCCTTTTTTCTTCTATGAGATGACCTCCCTGGTGTTAGTGGTGAGGATTGAGGCTCCTTGATTGCTGGGCCAGGGCACGGTCATCACAAGTGTTTGGCAGTGGTGGGATCTACTTCACATACTAATTGGCTTGTAGTGGTGTGGGTAGAGAAAATTCCTGTAGCTTATGTACAGTGACCTCTGAAAGTGTTTTGTACTCTAAAACAACCACACAGTGTATACTCAGAGTTCAGATCACAATTGTTTTATTTCTTTTGTTAGCTTAGTGTTAGTCAGGGTGAGCAGGCAGCATTGTCAGCAGAGGAGTATGGAAAGCTGACAAGGAGCCAGCTGGCAGAGATGTGCCAGGCTAGGGGACTGGTGCATGGAAACCTGACTAAAGCAGACCTGATGGCAGCCTTGGTTACAGCTGCATCAGAAAACAGGAGCTTGGAGGACAATCAGACTGACAGTGGAGATACAATATCCTCAGAGAATGGACAGCTCAACCTTTCTGCAGTGGACTTAAAAATCCAGCTGGAGCTAAAGAGACTTGAGTTGGAGGCCAGCCATATGGAACTAGAAGCGGCAGAGAAAATGAGGAGTCTACAAGCTGAGGAAAATTAACGGCAGAGGAGGCATGAGAGGAAATGCTGACTCTTCGCCAGAGTCATGGAGGTAATGGGGAAGAGAGTAACCGGACCCCAAAAGCACAAAAGGTCAGTAAATTTCTTTCACAGTTTAAAGAGGGGGATAATTTTGATAGCTTCATTCATATGTTTGAGCGGGTATGTAAACAGTATGAAGTTGACCAAGGGCTCTGGGTACGGTTCCTGACCCCCTTACTCCATGGTAAAGCTGTAACAACTTTAGCAAAAATGCATGACACTGACTGTTTTGATTATACTGCTGTAAAAAGACATTTATTAGAATGTTTTAAGCTAACACCTGAAATGTATAGGAAAAAGATTTATGAGCATAAATGCAAGGCAGATGAAAATGTATGTGAATATGTTGTTGAACTGAGCACTTATTTTCATAGCTGGGTGAGTGGATGTCAGATCACCACTTTTGAAAGGCTGGCAGACCTTTTGGTAAGGGAACAAGCCCTTAGCACTTTGCCTGAGGACATGAGGATCTGGTTAGCTGATAGACAGTGTGCTACTTCAGAGGAGTTGTGGAAGAGGGGAGACCTATACCTAGCAAGCAGGGCAGCCCTGCACAGGAAAGGGACCCCCAGTACTGCTCATGGAAATAAAGAAATCCATGGTGGGCAGCAAAGACTGCCCCAACAGAATCCACCAGTAGTAGGGGAAGCCACTAGTCCACGGACACGTCCAGAAGCTAGGGTTAAATGTTTGAATGTAACAAGTGGGGCCATGTGGCATACAGATGTCCACGGAGGCAAGTTGGGGAGCCAAAGTTGAGGGAGCCAGTAAGTGGGAAAGACAAAATGCCAACAGTGGGTGTCTTGAGACAACAGGGGTATGGAACTACCATCCTGCAGATGTCCTGAGAGGGAAGGATTTGGATGAGGCAGTACTATGTACTTATGCAGTTACATGCAGTAAGGCTAGGAGACAAGCATGTGGGTCTGGTAGCTTGGGGGAGACCCAGACAGACTGCATACTTGCAGCCAGGACTGCTGAGGTGGTTACTTCAGGGAGTGAGCTACGGTGTAGCAGTGAGACTGGATGTGAGCCACAGCTGCTTGTGGGTACTGACGTCCCCTTGGACAGGGTAACTGCAAAGGTAGAGGTGAACAGTAGTACCCAGGCTGACAGTGAGGCACCACTGTCAGAGGATACCAGACGTCCTGTGGAAGGGGAGCTGGGAAGGGTTATAAGGAGAGAGCTGAGACAGGCTCAGCTCTCAGACCCTACACTGCAAGGCCTGAGGCAGGTAGCTAGGGAGGCACCTGATTCTCAAGGGAAGGGGGAATCTGTATACTGGAACAAAGGGTTACTGTACAGAGAGTGGACCTCTGAGGGAGGGCTAGAAGGTGAGAGAGTACAGCAGTTGGCAGTGCCTAGTGCTTATCATCTGGCACTTCTAGCCATAGCCCATGATATTCCCTTTGCAGGTCATATGGGCATAAAACGTACAAAGAGGCATATTATGCAAAACTTCTATTGGCATGGAATTTCCAGAGATGTAACAGGGTAGTGCAGGACCTGTGAGCAGTGCCAAATGGCAGGCAAGGCAGGAGACAAGGTGAGAGCTCCTTTGTAGCCTTTGCCTGTGATTGAGGAGCCATTTCAGAGGGTAGCTATGGATACTGTAGGTCCTCTGAGTACCCCAAGTTCCAGAGGGAAAAAGTATATCCTAGTGATTGTAGATTATGCTACATGATACCCTGAAGCAGCGGCTTTGTCCTCCATTGAGGCCGAGAAGGTGGCAAATGGTTTGCTAAAGATTTTCATCAGGGTAGGTTTCCCAAAGGAAATACTGTATGACAGAGGTGCCAATTTTATGTCAGACCTGCTGGCTTGTCTGTGGAAGTCCTGTGGGGAGAAGCAGATGAAGACCACCCCCTACCATCCCCAGACTAATGGTCTTGTTGACAGGTTAAACTCTACAATCAAGTCCATGCTACAGGCATTTGCAGATCAGTTTAAGAGGGAGTGGGATAAATATTTGCCCCATCTGTTGTTTGCTTACAGAGAGGTTCCCCAGGAATGCACAGGTTTTTCACCCTTTGAGTTACTGTATGGGCACAGGGTGAGGGGACCTCTAGATTTAATTCGAGATGAGTGGGACGGTGAGTGCGAGTCTCACAAGGAGTCTGTTGTGGCATACGTCTTAACCCTCAGGACAAGGCTCAGGGAACTCATGGACCTGGCCAAGGAGAACCTGTCAGAAGCCCAACAACAGGAAAAGGTGTGGTATGACAGGAATGCTAGAGAGTATGCTGTAGGGCAGCAGGTGATGGTTCTCATTCCTGTCAGACACAAGTTGCAGGCAGCATGGGAGGGACCCTACAAGGTAGTAAGAAAGGTAAGTGATGTTAACTACCATGATGGAAGTGCTAGACAGATGGCAAGGGCACAAAATGTACCATGTTAACATGATGAAACCTTACCATGATGGGGATGCCCTTGTGCTGACCATTTGCAGTGGATTGCAGGAGGAGTCTGAGAGAGATCTTGTGACTGATCACCTCAGTGAGGCTCGGGCTGACACCTCGGTAGAAGGTGTAGCAATGTCCTGCCCAGGTTAGAGAAACCCGAGCAGTGTTGCAGGAGTTTGGGAGCATGTTCACTGGGAAACCAGGGAGCACCACCTGGTGCAGCACCAGGTGGATACGGGACCCCAAAGGCCTATCAGGCAGGGCCCTTATAGGGTGCCTGAGAGAGTCAAGCAGACTCTGAGGGAAGAGGTACAGGAGATGTTGGAACTAGGAGTGATTCAGGAGTCCAACAGTCCCTGGGCCTCCCCAGTGGTACTGGTGCCAAAGAAGGATGGTAGCACCAGGTTCTGTGTGGATTACAGGAAATTCAATAGTCACACAGAGGCAGATGCTTACCCCATGCCTAGGAGAGATGAGGCTCTAGAGCAGCTGGGTGGGGCTAAGTCTCTTACAACCACTGAACCTACCAAGGGTTAATGGCAGGTGCCCTTGACTCCCAGTGCTAGAGAGAAGTCAGCCTTTGTGACTCCTTTTGGCTTGTATAAGTTCACAAAGATGCCCTTTGGGATGCAAAATGCCCCAGCGACTTTCCAGTGGGTGGTAGATCATATTTTAGCAGGAGCAGGAGGGTTTGCCCTTGCTTACATGGATGATATTGCTATTTACAGCCATTCCTGGCAAGAGCACCTTCAGCATGTCAGGGAGGTGCTGGGCAGACTACAGAGGGCAGGGTTGACCATTAAGCCGAGCAAATGTCAGGTGGGTATGGCAGAGGTCTCCTACCTAGGACACAGAGTGGGGAGTGGTAAGATAAGGCCAGAACCTGCCAAAGTGGAAACTATTCAGGTATGGCCTGCACCAGTTACCAAAAAGCAGGTGAGGACATTCTTGGGGACAGCAGGATACTACAGAAAGTTTGTTCCCAATTACAGTACCATAGCTGCTCCCCCTGACAGACCTGACAAGGAAGAGCAGGCCAGATAAGGTAGTGTGGACCCCAGCATGTGAGCAGGCATTTCAGAAGCTTAAGGAAGCTTTGGGAGGACCCCCTGTGTTAGCCAGTCCAGACTACAGCAAAGACTTTGTTGTGCAGGTGGATGCTTCAAACTATGGGGTGGGGGCTGTACTTAGCCAGATTTCTTCAGAGGGAGAACAGCACCCAGTGGTTTATGTCAGTCGTAGGCTCCAACCCAGGGAGGAATGCTATGCAGCGGTAGAAAAGGAATGTCTAGCTATAGTGTGGGCACCACAAACACTTCAGCCTTATCTGTATGGAAGAAAATTCACTTTGATGACAGATCACAACCCTCTAACATGGTTAAACAGAGCCAGTCGGCAAAATACCCAGTTATTAAGATGGAGTCTGAGGTTGCAAGCATATGATATGTCAGTGCAGCACTGCAGTGGGAGTAGCAATGCCAATGCAGATGGGTTCTCAAGACAGGGAATGGGGTGAAGTACACCCAGATAGACCTGACACTCTCAAGCGATGTTTCTCAAGGGGCACTTGAAAAACTTGCTTGAGTTCCCCGGGGGAGGGGGGAGGGGGGTATGACGATTGGGGAGAGATGGCTGAAGGCTGCCAGCCTAGTCAAATAGAACTCAATATATAATTCTGGCATTTGTAAATAAATGCAAAGTACAGGCATGTTTCTTGAGTGTAAAAGAATACTGTGAAATGTGGAACTGCAAAATATGTGTCAGCATTGCACTCTACTGGCCCAGTGAAGCATGTTGTGACCCTTTTATATTAGAATTCTGCTCCAGTGCGTCTGGATGAAGGTTTCATGCCCATTGTTTTAAGGCTAAAGTTTATGACCAGAATTTACATATGGAAGGTGCTTTATTGCTCTAGTTTCTGCTAGAGTGTATATGTGAGATGCCTTGTATTGTTTTAAGTTTCTGAGCAGGTGTTAGATTGCTAAATAATACAGTTTGTGGCCTGAGAACTCAGACCAGGTGTTAAGATGATGCAATATGAATACTGGGAAAACCTAAGTGTCAAAAATGATGTAATTTGGGAGGGCTTTAGAGACATCTTTGTTAGTAATGTTAAAATACTATTTCTCACAAGAGACTGAAAGCATTTTGATCTTGATATCCAAACTTATCAGCACTCTGCCTTATGCTCACATGTAAGTTTTAGCACTGTGATTTTTTGTAGGAATAGTTAAAGCTAGTAAAGATTAATTAGGAATTTTTCTTTGAAATCGACCTGTCCTACTGTATTATTTTAAGTTTTTGTGTGATCTCTGAACTCTTAGATACCTCTTGCGGTGTAGTAGTTTTGGAGTGTGTTTTAATTATTTATTATTAAATATTTTTTTAAATTTTCTACCTGTGGCTGGTTTATGAAGAGATAAAGTATGTTTTAGAGTACATTATATATTTATAGAGTTTCTTGTAATAAGCCCTTCCACTAAGCCTTGAGACTGATTAGTCATATTACCATTGGATTATAATACTGCACAGAATTAATTGGACACCCTTTTAAAGGCCTTTTATTAGCTGATAATTAACTGGGTGGTGGCAGGGATTACTACCGTATGATCTGGGTAAAGGGACACAGCTGGAGAATCTGTGTCAGCCTTTCCCAGTAGTGTCTGTGAAGTTGTATAAATACTTATCTCAAAGTGTGTGTGTGTTGTGTCAGCTACTTGGAAGGGACACGAAGCACTGGTTGGACAGAGGGGGTACTGGAGGTTCTAGCTTGCCCAGCTAGTCTGAGACCTGGACCCAATAGCTGTGTCAGTGGGGAGTCTTACTGGGGTCCTGGTGAGCAAAGGAGCAACCAGCCCCTGAACTTGACTGTGATCTCTGTGTGCACTTAAAGGAAATTGTACTTTACTGTGTGTATTAGTTATCCTTTTCTCTTCTATGAGACAACCTCCCTGGTGTTAGTGGTGAGGATTGAGGCGCCTTGATTGCTGGGGGCCAGGGCATGGTCGTCACACACATATAATGCTATCAATAGTATTTTGGTATCACTCATACCATAACTTTATTCTGAAATGTAAACATGCTTAAAAGCCAGTGCTAGCTTTTTAAAATAGTAAGTCAAGTGACAGAAGTCTGTCAGCTGTATGACAAGGTACTCAGTTTAAAACAAGATTCAGAACTAGTAAGCATACAACTAGTGAAAGTATCCCTTGGAAGTGCAGCGTTTAGATGGTTCATCTTGGTAGTTATACTTTTCAGACAGGCTTCCTTACTGACATCAACATAAAAATGTTTTCCAGCTGGCACACTGACCTCAGTATGAGTGCTGGTGTTTCACTACCAGCCCATGAATTCCATGAATGAATGCAACAAACTGCCATCACTTTTCCTGGAATAATTAGCTTTAATTGTTATTTGTTACAATGAATCAATGGCACAAAAGTATAAATTGTGTTTCTTTCCATATCCGATATTGTTTACATCTATTGTTACTTATCATAACTGCAAGAGAGGTCCAGTTGCAGGCTGTTGTGCAGTTTTTGTAGCCAGTACCTTTCAGAAAGAGGGAACAGGGACTGGTGAATACTGTCAAGCAGGGCACTGTCCATTGACTGTATGCATGTATGTGTGGTCTGGCAATACAGAAATGGTGTGATAGCCATTAACAAATATGTAACTCAATCAAGATGTAAGGTACCTGGACATAAATACATATAATTATGTAGAAATAAAGCTGTAAAGTGCATGAAAAAGATAAAACTTAGCTGCCTTCTCACAATCGGTATCAGCTATATCAATGAAAGGTAAAGACCCTACACTTTATAAAAATGGTAACAGATGAAAAGCAGATAATTCACTTTTTGCTAAAATGTCCCTTTTTCTAATTTAAAACTTACAGTACCTCTTTTGTTGTCTCTTTAAAAGATACACAAACTATGTACTAGTAAACATAATTTTTAAGAAGTGTTATTTAGTTGATTTTGTTTACACAATAGCTCAAAAATATTGTAAAAACCTGATGGAGAGTGAAGACAAGTGAAGAAAAGTGTCACAAAAAATCACCTTATTGGTGGCACTGTTAAAGTGCAAAAATGCCCGGTAATACTTAACCACAGTAATGAGCTCAGAACAGTTCAGTGCAGTAAGGACAGCAAAGGCTACAATTTATGTACTAGGAGCTGCTGGAGACACAAGTTCCCAGATGGAGACATAGGTTCCCACCACAAATCCAATAATCCCAAAAAGGCTTATGAGAATGTCCTTAGCTATAGCCCATCCACTCAAGCCTTCCCCATAGAAAGTGGCGATTTCCAAAAGAGGTGGAATGATCAGAGCAAGTGCACTGCTACTAACAGAGCCAACAAGGGAGATGACAATGTCCAGACGAGGGATCAGAACCGCCAGTACACCTGCAGAAAGAAACAAAAAACAAAGCCTTGGTGAGATAGGATTCCTGAATGACAACACATTTTTTACATTAGCAAAGAACAAATCTACCTCATAAACAATCAATTTCATAAAAAATTTGGTTTTAGAGCATACCTCTCAACCTCTTCGCACAAGGAATCTGGACAAAACCAAAAATAATGGAGGGCCAATGGTTCAAAATCATGGAATGATTTTAAATATTTTGTTCAGAAACATTTAAAGTTGATAAGAATAACAGGTTTTACATTTGCATGCATGTTTAAGGATATAAAGTTTGAAACCCAAATATCTATCATTATTTAGTGACTTCATTCCTTAATGATTTGCCAGAATACCACAAATGTTATAAGGAGCACAGCAAAAATGACATAAAAATCTGGAAATTTCACACAATTCTGGCTAGCTGAAAGATGCGTATAAGATAAATGTAAACTCATTTAGCTCAAAATTAACTGTTGTTTGAGCATTCTGCAATTAATTAGGAGAATTAGCAAGCAGTACAATTGTTTTATGTTCTGATCAGTCAGGACACACTGCATTCAAAAGCCTTATATGAATATAATTTGAGCCTCCAGTTTACAATATTATAATGCCTGATAATCTCAGAAAGGCTCATTTGCATAATTACTGCTCACATTTTTCTTCCTCTTGCTGAATTACTTGATCAGTTACAAATACAAAGGCTATATGAAGTTTCCTTTTAGGAATTTTCAAGCACAATGTGTAAAGGCTTTTTATAATGCAAACTTGTGTAGATATTATGCATAATACACAACTGCATCTATAAAATCCTGAAATTGTTTAGCCTGACAGACACGAACACCATATTAAAATAGTTTCATTAATGTGACATCTGAACGAGAGAAGGCAGATTCAATAGCCTACCATATATTCATAAGGTGCGGTTTATATATAAACTTATTCTGCAACTGTGAAACTACTGTCCTATACAAAAATCAAGCTCACACTGTTCCATACATCATACTCAGCATTGCGTTCTGCAACAGTTTCCATTCTACACAACAAAATGCAAATGCACAGCTGGAAAATTTATGATCAGATATTTTAGCTTTCTCTACATTTAAACCAGTACATTTCATTTTAATTCAATAGTTATATGGAAGTGTTGAACTAGTGAGAATGTCTTTATAAAAGCATTCACTGGAATAATGATTTGTATTTTAAGGACTAGAAGATGCAATGCAAGGCAAACTGTGATCTCAGTAAGTGGTAACAGGTAACTTGTATATGTTGTGTCTCTCGGCTTTTCCCGGTTAGGGGTCGCCACAGCGGAACTCCGCTCCGCTAATGATTGGCAGTAGATTTTTACGTGCCGAGTTGCCGGCTCTGACGCACAACCTTCAACAAAGGTACACCCATTCATGCACATCTCCACACAGAAGACGCTCTAGCTGAGAATCAAACAGGACAACGTCTTACTGTGAGGCGACCGCAGCACCACCACCGCTTAAAAACAGATTTGTATTACTAGAAGCGGATAAAAAAAAGAGGGTTTGCAATGAAAAAGGGAAATGAAAAAAATCAAAACATACTCCACTGTAGACAGAGTTAAGTACACAAAAAGGACACAAGAAAATCAGTCAAACTTAAAAAAATGAAGGAAAAGCATAACATTTTATTTATTTTTATTTTATTTTACATTTGTTGACCTGGCTAGTTCAACTGGATATATGTCCATTTTCAGTGGAGGCCCGGGGAGAAAAGCTCCAGGAAACAAAATAAACACACTATCATATATAATATGAGACATTTAGAAATACAGGTGAATGTGTAGGTAATCATCCTATACATTGCATTTTGTTACATTTCTGTAAGCAGAATTATGATACATTTCGGCTATGGTTAGCCATGCAAATATTTTGCTGACAATATAGTATAAGAGAAATACTTTTGTTTTACTTGACTTAAAAAAGTTAATAGGTTATACACTGTCTTAGAAGTTAACAGACAAGTAACTAGTTTGTACAGTAATTGCAATAATGCCTTGAGAAATTAGGGGTGGTTAGTCTGGACATTGGATTAGTACAAATAAATGTGACTTGTGTGAAGAGTGATGCTACAAAAATGTATAAAAAACAGTGACATATGCAGTTGAATATAGATTTTGTATGTTTAATAGATATTAGACTTGCGCCAAAAGATGTAAGAATTCAAACAAACAAAAAACAATATGGAGTAAAACAATGCTTTGGTATCTTGGTCCTAATTTCTGTTCAGGAATAGCTATATTATTAACCTCTACGAACAGGCCAGTCACAAGTCCCAGGGATCAGTCTTTGGACTGCTCCTTTTTGGCATTTACTTCTCTGAAGTCAAGGCCAATGTCAGTGGTCTCTGGCTGATTAAATTTGCAGATGATTGCAAATTAGGAGCTGTCACTGAATCCCACACTGACACAAATGTTCTCCAGGAGGGGCTGACAAAGAAACAACTAGTGTCAGAGCCATGAAGTAAAACTAAATACCAAGAAATGCATAATAGTATCCTTCGGGAAGTCATCCACTCTGGTAACTATCATATTGACAACACACCCCATAGAGTTGACCCAGTAGTCAGGGACTTAGGGACACACACACACACATAGTAATCTAGCCTTTGTCTACAATAGTGAGGAAATCATTCTATGTTGCACAAATTATAAACAATGGTATGGCATCTAAGTCCAAGGAATTCATTATTCCACTTTATTCAGCATTCATCAGACCTATCATTGAGTACAATGCCCCCTTTGGTATGTACCTAACTAGGCATATCCAACAAATGGAACGTTCGCAGAGGTTCCTCACTAAAAGAATACAGGGCTTAAGTAAAATGTCCTGTGCAGACCGCCTCAAGGCTCTATCCCTTTATTCTATCTCCTACAGGCTTCTGAGGAGAGATCTATGCCTGACATACAGGGTATTGTCAGACCCCACTCTGATAGACCTCCTGCATATCCACAAAACAAACAGCACCAGAATTACCCATTCTAAGGACTTGAACCTTGCCTGTGATATAAATAGGACCTGCTAGAGAGACAGGCATGCATCCCAGAGACTACCCAATTCTCTGGAACAGGCTCCCATCCATGTGAAGCCGAGTTCCTCCCTAACCCAATTCAAGTGCAACTTGGACAATTGGTTGGGGAACAGGGAATTCCATCCGTGGTTTGGCACCTGTGTCTCTAATGGACACAAGCCCTAGCTTGTAAATGTTTCGGCTCCCAAGCCCCTGCTTACATTTATCAAGGGTATCAGAACTTGTCAGAGATTTGAGCTGCACTGCTAGGCTTAAAACGGCTCTTGTGGTCATTAGCCTAGTAAACACTTATGTACGTATGAACCTACTCAAAAATTAAAATGCAGAGATATTAGCTATGTATTTGTTAAATACAGGAGAGTTTGTCAGGAACGGCAAAAATGTGGACAGTGGAAGTCTGGCAATGAAAAACCTTAAAGAAACTTTCAGGGCAGCTTTTAGAACAGAGGTATACTATGCCATTTTTTAGGAAGATATGAAATAGTATGATTGTGTCTAAAGTAACTGACTTTACAAATCATTTGGCAATATGGGTGAATATCAGACAATGTGAAGATATTTTAAAATAATTGAAAGGTATAAAAAGCTTACAGGAAAACAGGTTCCTATCTATTAAAACAGTCATGGTCTGAGCAAATGGCAAAGAGGCATTTTTGTATCTTTTTAACACTCTGGTGGGTAAATTTGGTAAGAAAACATATGAAAGTATATATGGAGGTAGAAAAACAGCATATAAAAGAAAGGAAAGTAGTATCAGAATTTAGTGAAATACTTTCATAACAAATTAAAAATAAATGACAGAGAATTTGCAGTTATGAAAAAAACATGGGAAGGCATAGGAATTCTTTATGCAAAGATTATTTAAAAGGAAGTCTACCTTCATGACAAATGTTGTAAGAAAGGAGTAATAAAGTGTTGAAAGATCAAAACGGGCAGGAGAAATATAAACAGGATGAACTGTGAAGATAATGGAGGAGTATGTCAAGAAGATACATGCACTGCATGCAGGTGTATAGAATTTAAATGGGATTTAAAAAACATAGTGAAAGAATTGTATAAAAGGTTAGAAAACGATATAACAGTAGAAAAGCTGAATAATACACTGCGACAAGTGAAAGAGCAATTAGTCCCTATTTGGATAGATTAGATTAGTTTCTAAAAGAATATGACTCAAGACCCTACTTTTAGCATTTGTGATGAATGAATGGATGGATGGAATGGACTAGGAATTAGAAATAGTTACTGAAAAGATATGCAAAGGTGTAATAAGGTTTGTATAAGAAAAGAATGATAAGGCAGATATTGTGAACTGGTGACAGATTAAATTTAATAACACTGATCATAATTATGAAGATTTTTCAAAAAGATATGCATCAGTGATTGAATGGATTTTGGTAAAATGCATATACAATATAAAACAGACACAAGGATAAGAAATGCTGAAGGTGATAAAAGGGGTCTTCTTCATTTAATCGAAATTCCAAAACATTGAACTTCTGATCATCGAAGACCAGAGGATTGAAGTTTTGAAATATCGAACCTTTAAATAAAATCTACAACATGAAAACTGCTGATTTGAGATTTTTGTAGGCCCCCCACACCCCCTGCTATTTAAAACTACCAACTCTGAGATCACACTACAGTGAAAAGAACTGTAAATTTCCCATTTAACACTGTACGGCGATCTCACAAGGTTCGATATTTCAAAACTTCAATCCTCTGGTCTTCGATGATCAGAGGTTCGATGTTTTTAAATTCTGATCAAATAAAGAGGATCCGATAAAAGAAATAACAGATGGTATAATATGTAGTGGAGAAGAAGTTAAGTTGGTGGTATGTGATATAACAAAAGCCTTTGAAAAAGTCATCCATCAGCAGTTGTGGGGAACTTTTGAGGCTTATAGAACAGGAGGAAAGGTACTAAACTGATTAAAAGCACTAATGAGAATAGCTATGTTAGAATATTGTTTAATTGCTTAAGTAAATACAGAAGAATAGCAGGTGATGTTAAAGAAGGGTGTCCGATGAGCAGTGTATTACTTTAAGTGATAAATGCAGTGGCATCAGAAATGACAATAAAGTTGCAGGAGGAAGGTTTAATTTGGGGAAATTTGCAGGTTCCCTGATTGTTATCTAAACAGATGGCATAGTTTTAACTGCAAAAACTAATAACATGACAATGGAACCAAAAAACGAAATGTGTTTTTTGCAGTTAGAAGGCTTAGCTTTGAATAATGAAAACGTAAAGATAGAAGTAATAAAGAATGAAATAATCTATTTTTCAATGTCAGAAAAAAGAAGTTATGTACTTACCATAACGTTCCATGTGAGTTGTTTATCTCGCCTTCATTCTTTACTGATGGGTTCGGAGCCGATCCCTCGGCTCCGATATGGCCAATTGCAAAGCTTAAGGTCTTCAAATAGCTTGAAGCTACGTTCCTATCCCATGATGCACCTGTGAATTACCTCAGATCTTGTTTGCTGTGTATACTAATACCATATGTCATTCTTGCATTCCGAGAGAAAAGGAGGAAAAGGTTTGAGTAACCAGGATGAAACCAGCATCTCGGTCATCTATCAGCCCAGGAGGGGGTAGGAGGGAGGGATGTAAGAATGAAGGTGAGATGAACAACTCACATGGAATGTTATGGTAAGTAAATAACTTCTTTATGTGAAGTTGTTCAATCTTGCTGTTCATTCTTTACTGATGGGTAGCATTCCCAAGCACCATCAATCTAGGGTGGCTCACGGGAGTATACTTCTCAGGACCGTGGATCCAAAGGAGGCCCTGTCAACTTTGTAATGAGTGATAAAAGTATGAGGTTTTGACCAAGTGGCTGCTGCACAAATATTATCAATAGGAAGTCTGGCAGAAAAAGCAAATGATGTAGAAACTGCTCTGGTTGAGTGAGCTTTAATCGTGTGTTGCAAAGGTATATTGGCAGCTGAATAGGCAAAGGTGATACAATCAGATAACCATTTAGACAGAGTTGTTTTGGCCACTGGTCTCCCTTTCCTGGAATCTGAAAATGAAACAAAAAGCTGGTCTGATTTGCTAAAATCTTTTGTTCTATCCAAATAGAATCTGAGCTGGCTGTAAACATCTAGCTTGTGCAGCATATACTCTAAATTACAAAACAAAACAACCACCAACCACAATGACTATCCGGGTCCTTGCAGAAAAATGTTCAAAACAAACAGGAAACAGCAGATGGACCCATTAATGACGGCAAGGCTTGTAGATAAATCCATCTTTAATACACAAACAAAATGAGGACATAAGCGCTTTCATAGTATCACTACTTCATCAAATGTAAATCACAGTAGCAGAACCCCTCCTTAAATACCATTAGAGTAAGTCACATGTAGCAAACCATTTACAAGTTAAAGGAAAAAGCACTATAAAAAAACGTTTTATCACTAAAACAAGAACGCTCTACAAAGACGTATATGAAAAATGTTTAAAACATCCCTTTATAAAATAATTAAAACCAATATGTATAAAATACACAATGACATCAATATCTAAGCTAATTCATTTTCTCCTCAAGGCTCTAGCCTTAAGTTTAGGTTTCAGTGGAACCCTATCATTCAGGCCATGCCCAAAATCCCCGCTCATTCTTACTATCCATTTTGACTCCAACTGTTCTGTTTGATTTTTAATATCTCCCTTTCTACTACTTTCCATAACTTGTCCAATTACTAAGAATTTAAAATAGTGTGTTGTATCAGTCTTAGAAACATGCTTAGAGAGAGCACTCACTGCATCAGTCTTACCTATATAGTAATAATGCTCCCTAATTCTGTCTTTTAATGCTCTGTCCATTTTACCAATGAATTAGTTTAGATGTTGATGTCATTGTGTATTTTATACATGTTGGTTTTAATTTATTTTATAAAGGGATGTTGTTTTAAACATTTTTCATATATGTCTTTGTAGAGCGTTCTTGTTTTAGGGATAAACAGTTTTCTATAGTGCTTTTTCCTTTAACTTATAAATGGTTTGCTACATGTGACTTACTCTAAGAGGGTTTCTACTACTGTGATTTACATCCATGGTTGCCATATTTCCGACTGGACAGGTAGCTCTGTGTTTGTTTATTTTTTTTGATTGGCCCGGGCCAATCAAAACTAAATAAACATGGAGCTACTTCTGTTTAATGTGAAACATTGCAGTTCCGCATTAAACAGAAGTAGCTCTGTTTTGCGATTTTTTGATTGGCCCATATACCAGTATACGGGCCAATCAAAAATCACTAAACACAGGGCTACTTCTGTTTAATGCGGAACTGCGATGTTCCGCATTAAACACAAGAAGCTCCGTGTTTAGCAATTTTTTGATTGGCCAGTATACCGGTATACGGGCCAATCAAAAAAAACCAAAGCGGAGGCTGCCCGGGATTTAAACCGGCAGTGCGGGACTCGGGATCAGGCTGCTGATCCCGGGACAGTCCTGCCCAAATAGGGACGTCTGTCAACCCTGTTTACATCTGATGAAGTAGTGATACTATGAAAGTGCTTATGTCCTGATTTTGTGTATTAAAGACGGATTTATCTACAAACTTTGCCGTCATTACTGGGTCCATCTGCTGTTTCCTATATACTCTAAATTGTTAGAATGATTGGGGAAGAAAACTGGCAACTCAATAACTTGTTTGAAATTGGTTTCAGTGCAAACTTTGGGCAAGAATGTGGGATTTGTTCTAAGTGATACTCTGTCAGGGTATAATATCAAATAGGGAGGCTTGATGGATAAAGCCTGAAGCTCTGACACTCTGCGGGCATAAATAAAAGCTACCAGAAAGATGGTCTTCAAAAACAAAAATCTGAGATCACAAGATGAAGCTGGTTCAAATGGCAGGAGAATTATACTTGAAAGCATAACATTTGGATTCCATGGAGAATAGGGAGATTTCACATGAGGCCTAATATGAAAAGTCCCTTTGAGAAATGCTTTGGATAACTTGCGAGACATGATATTCAGACCTTCAAATCCAAGATGAAAATTAGAAATAGCAGCCAGTTGTACCCAAACTGTTGCTGCTGCAGCTCCTTTGTTGTAAATCATAGTCAAGAATTCTAAAATCGAAGCCATAGGGGCTTGGTAAGGATCATTATTATTTTTTGAGGCCCATATAGAAAAATTCTTCCATGTGCTAAGATGTAGCTTAATGGTAGAAGATTTGTGAGAGGACAAAAGGATCTGTTTTGTCTCACTGGAAAGGTTATGGAACCTGGCTATAAGGGGAACTGGAGCAGCTAAGCTGTCAGCTTCAGGGACTGCAGAGAAGGATGAAGGTCCCCCGACGGGTGTGCCAGAAGGTCTGGAACTGGGTCCAGGATCCAAGGATCCTCCAAAAGATGAAGTCGAAGGAAGGGGAACCAAAAATGACGAGGCCAATGAGCGGCTATAAGAATGATGGTCCTTTCCAGGGATTTTGCTTTCTGTAGAACCTTGGGTATCAACAGGATTGGTGTAAATGCATAGAGGAGACCTGGAGGCCAATTGTGCACAAGTGCGTCCCTTGGGGCTTCTCCCAGAGAGGGAATGAGGGCAAAGTAGCTTCTGCATTTTGTGTTTATATGACTGGCAATAAGGTCGCAGCAAGGCTGGCCCCACCTGTGGAATATCCTGTCCACAATTTCTTTCTTGAGGGACCACTCGTGGGGCAACAAGACTGCCTTGCTCAGTTTGTCTGCTATCACGTTGGATCTCCCCGGGATGTGCGTTGCCAACAGAAAGCACTGGCTGGAAACAGCTCACTGCCAAACTCTGACAGCCTCTCGACAAAGGGGGTAAGACCTGGAACCTCCTTGTTTGTTGAAGTACCAGACCACTGTTATGTTGTCTGTCTTAATCGCAATCGTACCCAGAGGGTGAGTGTCCTGAAAGTACTGCAATGCCAAAAGTACTGCTCTCATCTCCAGGACATTGACATGTAGATGTGTCTCTTGATCGGTCCATGTGCCTTGGGCAGTCTTTTCCTGAAAATGCCACCCCCACCCTATCAGGGAAGCGTCCGTGGTCACTGTGGCTGCTGGAGTGGGTAGCACAAATGGGTGCCCTATCGAGACATGAAGTGAGGTCAAGCACCACTGAAGGTCCTTCTTGCAAGAATTTGTGATCATTATGGCGTGATTCATGGGGAGCTCTTGGTAAGACCACTGAGTGAACAATAGCCATTGAAGTATTCTCATGTGCATACGAGCAAGTGGTATAGCTAGAATTGCTGCTGCCATCACGCCTAATACTTTCAGAACTTCTGATGCTGGTGCTTTGTCCTTTGATATCAGGATGCTGACGTGTTGACGAAGAAGAGAGACTCTTTCTATTGGAAGCCTTAGAGTGGTGATAGTGTTGTCCAATTCTGCCCCTATAAAAACGATATGTTGGGATGGTGACAAGACAGATTTTTCTGAGTTGATTGTAATGCCCAGATGATGGCAGAGTGACGGAGTGGACTCCCTGGCCTGAATGAGTTGATGCCTGGTGGTGGCGGTAAGGAGCCAATCGTCTAGGTATGGAAACACCTGGAATGCCAGATGCTTCAGGTCAGCCATGACCACTGACATGCATTTGGTGAACACTCTGGGGGCTGTAGTGAGACCAAAGGGCAGGGCTCGAAACTGATAGTGATTGGCTCACAGCCAGAAGTGCAGGTGATCCCTGGATGGTTTTACCATTTTTATGTGGTAGTACGCATCCTTGAGATCTAACGAGCACATCCAATTGTCTTTCCCTAAGAAGGGAAGTATAGACTGAAGTGTGACCATCAGAAACTTCTCTTGGTTCAGTCTGCTGAGGTCCAATATGGGTCTCCACTTCCCCGTCTTCTTTGGAACCAAAAAGAATCTTAAGTTCCGGATCCCGTCTGGTCTGCTGGGACTGGTTGGATGATTCTTTTTCTAAGCAAAATTTGGACCTCTTCTGTTGCTTGTTCTCTGTAACTGGGTGGAACGTCCAGGATTCGTCTTATGATTGGAGGGGGTGTGGCAAATGAAATGAAGTATCCTCTGGAAATGATACTTTGTACCCAGCTGTCTTATGTTATATTAGCCAGGCATCTGGGTACAAAGATAAGTGACCCACAGACTGCCTCCAGAACAGGACAGTCGAGCCTCTTCTCAGGAGCTTTGGTAGGGTGTCCCAGAGAAGTGATCTGTGTCACCCTGGTGTTGCAGACCCCCTCTGCCGTAAGGGCGGCATCTTCCATTATTACCTCCTCCACTGCTCCTGAAGGGGGTTCACCATGTGTGTCTTGAAAGGCTCCTTGGGCATTTCAGAGCCACATTTTTCGTCCCCTTTGACCTTTAGGGTATGGTCAGGTAGGGCTGGAAAAACGGACACCAGTCTTTCTATCCTGTTCACACCTGGTTAAGGTTTCCTTCACTTTAGGCCCAAAAAGGGACGAGCCATCAAAGGGAGTGTTCATGAAGGAAGACTTGACTCCATGAAGGAACACAAGCGCATCCAAGAATGTCTCATAAGTGCAATTCCTGTACCTGCTGCCCTACTTATTTCATCAGCTGCATAAGATATGAGGTGCATGGACGAGTTGACGATAGAATTTAGGGTAGAAAACTGGGCAGTAACTTTGTCAGAAGCTGCTGCAGCTACTGTACCCTGAAGAGTATCTCCTATCTCCCAGCTCCTTAAGGAGATCTCTTTGCAACCTAGTAAACTGGGTTAAGTAGTTCAGCAAATGGAGAGCAAAGGCCGGTGAACTGAACATGCATGTCCCATATCTATCCATAATCCTGGAGTCTCTGTTAGGAGGATGGATAGATGAGGAAGTCTCAGACATTTCCTTCTTGGTGGCCGCCGCCACCACCATGGCATCAACCAGAACACCTTTGGTTAAAATGTTTTGTCAACTGGGTCTGAAATAAATTTATTAGGCCTCCTGGGGACAGGCTCCATAGTATCCAGAGACTCCCACCCCCTTTGTGAGACCAGCTGAATTAGCACATCGAAGGGGGCGAGTCACCCAAGAGGTGGAGGGCTGAGACCCGAAAGCCTTCAGGAGAACCGACTCATCCTCAGAAGGGCTTTTGGACTGCCAGTCACCCCTCTGCCTAAAGATCTCAAGTACCTCAGAAAATGAGATATCCTCAGAGGGGGACCCTTCTGACTCATCTAAGTCAGTATCCGATGTGAGAGACTCCTGCGGGGAGTCTAGGTGCTTCCTCTTGCACAATCTCTTCCTGATAACCTCATCAGTGGGGGCCTCTGGTGAGGTCTCGGAAGAGCAGGGGCCACCCATTGGGGCTTCCTGATGCTCTGGGTCTCTACGCTTGGTCAGGACGTGTGATGTAGAAGCAGACACAGGCACTTTTGGGGAGGAGGAGGGCAGACCCGAGGTCGAGGATGTCCTGGAAGGCATGACTCTCCTCATGGCATCGAAAGCACCTCTGCTCCATTGTGAGGGAGCCAACGGATTCGAGGAAGCCGTCAATACCCCTGGCACCGAGACAGTGGGCTCCGAGCTCATCCGAGCTGAGGCCCCGAGAGATAAAGTCAGAACTGACAAGTCAGTCCGACTATCCTCCCTGGACCTGACCAGAGAGCGTCGGCTCCTAGAGTCCTTGATAGGTACAGAGGATGTAAAGAGTACACGGAGCTGAAGACACTGGAGTAGTCATCGGCTCTGAGGGTTCCACTAACATCAGGCCTGCCTCCTCCTGCTCCGAAGGGCCAGCATGGCTCAGAGGAGGAATAGTAATAGTCGGTGCAATGGTCTTCGGCTCTGAATCCATTTGGGTCAAAGCCGATAACATTCTGGCCAATGCCGGTGCCAACAGCTTCTGTACCATACGATCCAAGTCCAGATCCGACAGGCTGATAGATGATCGAGACGATCGTACCGAAGGTGGTACCGAGAGGAGAATAGGACTCTTTGGAGCTTCAGAGACCAGTTCCAAGACTGGGGACCTGCTCTGAAATGAAAAGACTGTCGGCTCCTAGGGCAGTGGAGCCGAAGTCAATGACATCTTCAATATTTTTGAGTCCGAAGACTTTGAAGACCAACTGGAACCATCCTGGTCACTCAAAGCTTCCTGAAGAGAAGGCTTCGACAAGCCTCTATCAATCAGTTTCCTCTTCCTTTCCTACTGGTCCCTAGAGGAGAAGGATTGACAAATGGCACAATTGTCTTGCAAATGCTGAGCCCCTAGACAATAAACACAGTTGACATGGCTGTCTGAAACTGACATTTTCTGGCCACACTTAGGGCACTTTTTGAACCCAGATTTGGAGTGCTTGTCTAGAGCCTCCATAATAAAGAGAATCAATTACTGCTACCACACAAAAAACAATAGCACATTTTCACCCAATCGAGCGGTTAACAGGCAAGCCTTAATAAAAACAGGCTAAAACACACACACACACACACACACACACACACACACACACACACACACACAATATGTGAAATCACAGAAAGCAGACTATGCCAACAAAGATAGCTGCTGAGAAATAATGTTATCTAAATAAGTAGAGTACACTGTAAAATTGGACAGCAATAAATGACTAAGCCTTATAAATATAAAAAAGGCTAGACAGACCACACAACTATCTAAAAAATGTGACAAAAGGTCACTAAATACCACAGCAAGCTAAAAGAAGGAAAGGCAATAAGCTTATCTATATAAACAAAGATTTAGTGTACTGAGCCTTACAAAAAACCCCCGAAGGCTAGACAGACCACACTTATAAGAACTACAACTAACTAGGCCTAAAAGAGGCCAATTAGAAATATATGAAAAATAGTAAATGGGAAGGGAACAGCACTCTAAAAGTTATAAGAACTTTATAAACAAACCTAACTATACCATCAAAAACTTTTATAGTAATTTAAATGAAAACATGTTCCTATCTGTCCCGAGCTAATTCAGAAAGTACAGTTGTGTACACTTACCATAAATGTAGATGTTCAAGTGTATTCACTGTTGCAGTCATCACATTTGGGATAGCTGCTTGCAGTAGCCCTCAGTCGGCCTGATTACCAAAGTCTTGGGTCCTGCATCGGTTGCTGTTTCATCTTCCATGACGTCATTTAGTCAGGGGTATAAAGCATGCAGCCAACGCCATTACATCAGTTTTTCTTGCCCCAGATGTCAGGTGCCCCCCTAATGGGAAGCAATTAAATATAAATATATATATATATATATATATATATATATATATATACACACACACACACACACACACACACACACACACACACACACACACAAGGTTATACCTCCAACAAAATAGCAAATACACCAAAATACACCAAAAAGCTTTTGAGCATAGTAAAGGAATATAAAGAATAGAGGTATAGCCAAAAGAAGTCAGGGGGCTGGAGGGAGGGTAACCAGGACTGCAACAGTGAATACACTTGAACATCTACATTTATGGTAAGTGTACACAACTGTACTATGTTCTTCATGTTTCACTGTTGCAGTCATCACATTTGGGTAGATTCCCAAAGCTAAGGATGGGAGGAGGAATTTAGATAGCATTAGGACTAGCTATAAGGCCCTGCAAGACTGCAGTGGCAAAGCCAGCTCTGGATTTAGAGAAAATTGGCAAATGATAATGCTTGATGAAAATATGTACAGAACTCCAAGTAGCAGCTTCTAGGATGTCTCTGGTAGGGACACCTCTGAGAAAGGCTGTAGAGGTAGATGCAGCCCTGGTTGAATGGGGTCTAATCCCCCATGGGATAGGTTTTTCATGGTGTTTATAGCAGAAATGAATGCAATGGCCTATCAATTTAGAAATGGTTTGCTCTGAAATAGCCTTCCCTTCTGCCCCTGCAGCAAATGTCACCAGCAATTGTTCAGATTTCCTTTGAGGTTTAGTCCTGTCCAAGTAAAATCTTAGTTGTCTGTGCACATCTAAGGAGTGCAGTATCCGTTCCCTTTTGTTCTGTGGATTAGAGAAGAAGGTTGGCAAATGAATGGCTTGACTAAGAGCCACACTGGATACCACCTTGGGCATGAAGGAAGGATTGGTCCTGAGGGACACCCTGTCCGCATGAAAGATGATGAAAGGCTCTACTGCCATAGGGGCCTGTAATTCAGATACCCTTCTTGATGAAGTGATTGGTAAAAGGAAAGCTGTTTTCCAAGAAAGGAATTTTAACTCTGCAGTTGCAGCTGGCTCAAAAGGAGGAAGAGATTTGCCAATGCAAAGTTAAGGTCCCAGGCTGGAGTTGGGGCTCTCCTGGGTGGTCTTAAGTTTTTGGCCCCTCTGGGGAACTGCTTGAGCAGTGGGTGAGAAAAGAATGGTGGTTCTGTGTTGTAATGAGCTGAATTGGCTGAGGCGTGAATTTTGATGGAGGAAAAAGAAAGACCCTTGTGAAGCATCTCAGTTAAGTACTGAAGAATCTGAGGTAAATTGGGCACTGCTGTGGCCATCACTTCAGTTTGGTTCCAGGCTCAGAATCTTTTCCATTTTTCAGCATAAGATTTTCTAGTACTAGGCCTCCTTGCCTCCAAAATGACATCCAACACTTGCTTACTGAGGGATGGTAACGGAGAGATTAGGTAATTAGCCAGGATGCCAGGTTCAGGGTTTGAAGCTGGGGGTGCAGAATCTGGCTCTCCTGCTGTGACAGCAGGGTAGGGGTCTGAGGCAGGTGCCATGGGGCTAGCTGTAACACACTGCGCAAGAGGGTGTACTAGTGTCGGCGTGGCCAGTCTGGTGCAATCAGAATCATCCTTGGTTTGTCCTGTTTGATCTTTAGTAGTACTGCAGAGTGGAGAGGCAGAGGAGGAAAGGCATAAACTGATAGATTTTTCCAGATGAAGGACAGAGCATCCACTTTCCAAGCTTGTTTGTGGGGAGTCCTTGTGCAGAATTTGTCCAATTGGTAGTTCTGGGGGGAGGCAAACAGGTCTATATCTGGGCTCCCCCATTTGCTGATCAACATGTTGAAAGTCTTTGGTTCCAGTTTCCACTCGTGTGGGTCCATGAGATTTCTGCTGAGTTCATCTGCCAGTGTATTTAGTTTTTCTGGCAGGAACTGAGCCTGTAGATGCACTTGGTAGCTCAAGGCTGTGTTCCACAAAGCCATGGCTAGTCTGCAGAGGGGGTAAGAATGGGTACCCGCCTGCTTTTTTATGTACCACATAACAGTGGTATTGTCCGTCTTTACCATTACTTGTCCTGGAAGAATGTGGTCCTTGAAGGCTGTCAGAGCATTCTGTACAGCTATCATTTCTTTTTGATTGATATGCAGGTGCATTTGACTTGGGTTCCATTTGCCCTGAATGTAGTTCCCTGCCAGGTGAGCCCCCCGTGCATAGTCTGATGCGTCTGTTGTTAGGGTTTGGGTGGCAGGGGGTAGAGTGAATGGTAGTCCCTTGATTTGGTGGCAGGCCTCTGCCCACCAAAGGAATTCTAACCGTAGGCAAGGTATGATAGGAATCATTGCTTCTAGATCTTGACAATGTTGACACCATAGGCTTTTTAGATACCATTGTAGTTTCCTCATATGCAGTCTTGCATATGGAATTAGTAGAATGCACGAACCCATGAACCCCAAGGTTTGTAGTATTTGCCTTGTACATAGCAGGGTTTTTGTGGCCACTACTTTGAAGTAAGTTGTCAAATTAATTTGTTTCTCTGGCGTGAGGAAAGCCATCTGGGAAGTTGTGTTCAAGCTTGCTCCCAGGAATATAATTTGCTGATAGAGTACCAAATGTGATTTCTTTTCGTTTATGGTCTACCCCAGACAAGTTAAAACCTTTTGTACAAATGCCAGATGATTCAGAAGTATGTCCTGGCTTTCTGCCTGAATTAGACAATTGTCCAGGTATGGGTATATTTGAATATTTTGTTGCCTGCAAAATGCAATGACTGGAGCTAGGCACGTTGTGACTACCCTGGGCGCAGTAGATAAGCCAAAGGGCAGTGCAGAGAACTGATAGTGCATGTAGCCTGCTTTGAAGTGTAGGTATCTTCTACAAGATTCCCTGATTGGGATGTGCAGGTAGGCTTCCTTAAAATCCAGTGTTGCCAACCAGGCATCCTTGCCTAGCATAGGAAGCAACTGGTGAAGAGTTATCTAGCATCTTGAATTTTGGAATCACTGAAAAAGTGTAAGTTAGAAAGGTCCAGGATAGGATGTCATGAGTTGTCTTTTCTGTGTACCAGGAAAAGTCTGGAGTAGAAACCTTGTCCCTTTTCCTCTTCTGGTACAGTTTAAATAGCCTTTATGCTTAAGAGAGGGAGTACTTGCTTTTGAGCCTCTGCCCACTGATTTGGGGGTAGATCTGGCCAACCGTTTGGGGTTGTTAACATGTGGAAGTGAAATCTGTATCCTTGGGAAACTATTTTTAAAATCTATTTGTCCTGGGTAATGAGTTCTCAGTTTTTTGGCTGCAGAGCAATCTTTCCCCCTAAAGGAGCAGTCAGTTGAGAAGTGCTTGGAAGTTTTAAAATTAAGTCATTGAGACAGTTTACCAAGGGGGGGGGTCTTACTACTCCCTGATTTGGAAGTGGGAGCCCCCCACTGTTAGTCCTATGCGTACCCTGGGACCGAAGCCTGGGTGTTCTGCTGGTTCTGGGTTTGGACTAAGAAGGCCTGGAAGAAACAGGAAAGGACCAATTCTTAGAGGGCCAATGCCTACTAAATCTTGGAGGTTGTACTTGTAGGAAATCTTTAACAGTTTGCATAGATTTAGCTTTTTCCTCCATCTTTTTAAGAACTTCTGCTTTTTTGCCAAACAGGCGGTTCTGATTTAAGGGAGCATCCAGCAATTTAGCTTTAACATGATCTGGCAAGGATTGCTCCTTAAGCCAAGCATGCCTTCTAAGTACAGACCCAGTGACTGCAGCCCTGCAAGATGCCTCTAGAGAGTCAAAACCACATTGCAATGTATGTTTTCCAACTTGTTCAGCAGAATGCATTAAATCTTGTAAATCCTTGTTTTCAGCACAATCAGGAATCAACATCATTTTCTGTTTAAGCAATCCAATAATATGCTGCTGATACTTTAACATATGAAATTGGCAATTTAAGGCCCTAATGGCCAAGGTTGCAGAAGTGTGTACCTTCTTACTTACCCCATCTATCTAGTGCCCTGGATTCTCTATCAGAGGGGGTAGGATTTTTGGCAGTAGTAGCCTTAATGCCCTTGGGTCCCTGTGAAATGGTCTCAGGATCCGCAGTAGGATTTTTAAAAAGGAGCTTGTGAGAGTCAGGAACCCTGTAATATCTATCAGATTTTCTGGGAGCAGGAGGTAAAGAGTCAAGGGCCAAGCTAGATTCCAAAAAGGCATCATCAACAATGTCTAGTAGAGGAGGGATAGCTAAAGGCCTGTGCTGGGACAGGAGTAAGAAATCCCTAAGCCTCTTTTTAGAATCAGAGTAATCCTGGCTTTCCCAATGAAAATGCTCCCTAAGAGTATGCAAGGTTTCACCAAAACAGAAATCCTCTGGGGGGGAAGCAGAGGGAATAGAGTCCTCTGCATCAGAATCATCATAAGTAGATAAGGGTAAATCCAGGTCATCAGAGGAAACAGAAACTTCAGAATCCTGGTCAGAAGTATCATAAGTAAATTCAGTCCTAGGTCTCTTAGAGGGGGAAGGCTGGCTTCCCCTGATTAAAGTAATAAGGTCTTCAGCCATTCTTATTTGTTTTTTAGGCATAGAGGCCTGACCATGTGGTCTGGGCACTGGTTTTCTAGGCATGGTTCGAGTTTTAGGCCTTGAAGTAGAAGATGGCGTCAGTTTAACATACAAGTCAGTAGGCCTGAATACACACTCAGAAGCCGGTGTCTGCACAGCAGCTCCAGACACATCCAAGGCAGAGACATCCACAGGTTCCACAGATGAAGCATCTTGTGGCATACTGGACTCCGAAAGGGTATCAGTAGAAACCTGCGAATCTGAAGTGGCGGGTATCAGGGGCTACACAAAAGCACCTCACTGAGTACCGGCGAACTGGCGACTGGCTTAGGAGAAGCATAGACAGTTTTGGACCTAGGCGGCCTGTCTCTGTCTTTATCTTTGCCTTTTTTCACAATATCGGTAGTCGGATGGCTTACTGAAGACATATCTGGATAATTGAACAGAGTACCAAAATATTTATAAGCGAAAATATACCGATTAATAGTTAAGGCACAAAACCGATAGCGAAGTACATCGTGGTTAGGGCATAGGCAAGGAATACAGTACGAATGAAAATCTTTATGAGGTATTTGCTTTCCACAAGTAATACAATTATTGACTTTTACTGACATTGGTTTAGAGCAAGAAAAAGTTTCCCCAACAGGGTATTTAGCTTTAGTTGAAGACTTTGGTTCTGAAACTCGAAAATGAAAATTTCAGGAGTCGGCCGACCGGCACTTGCGAACTGCTTCTGCTTTGGGCACCTCACGGCAAGAAAGACTGATGTAATGGTGTCGGCTGCATGCTTTATACCTCTGACTACCTGATGTCACGGAAGATGAGACAGCAACTGATGCAGGACCCAAGACTTTGATAATCAGGCCGACTGAGGGCTACTGCAAGCAGATAACACAAATGTGATGACTGCAGCAGTGAAATACGAACATCTTCCAATCTGCTGCAGTGGCAAACTAGATCTGAGGTAAATTCACAGGCGCATCATGGGATAGGGACTTGGCCTTGAGCTATTTGAAGACCTCAAGCTTTGCAATTGGCCATATCGGAGCCGAGGGATCAGCGCCAAACCCATCAGTAAAGAACGAACGGCGAGATTTAACAACTTCACATTTATGGTTTCAACCTAAGATTTAGGAGAAGTGAAGTAATATCTGGGTAATGAAAGTTTTACTAAAACAGATTAAAGATATTACAGGACTGTGTATGACATTTACATGTTCCTTCAAAAAGAAAGTCTATTTGTTGAATTCTACAGTATCAGTAAAGTTAGGGTACATATGAAGTATATTTATTTCCATAATTTAAAAAAAAATGTTTCTTTCAGTAATATACGGGCTCATTATTAAAACCTGTAAACAGAGTAATTGTGTGTGTTAAAAATTAAAATATAATTTGGAATTAATTAATCCAGTTATGCATTTGAATTCATTACATTTACTTCTGGTAAAGAGGTGTATAAAATACAAGACTAAAAGAATTCCAGCACAAGTATTATGGAATACATGTAAAGAATTTTTGGTGAAAACAAAGATGTTAAAAATGATAAAAGATACAAATAATGAAGAAACAACTGAACACCAAAGAAAAAAAATGTTACTATGGAAATTACATGTAAAATATATTGGAAACAGAGAGAAAACTATGGTACAAAAAGTGATGAGCACACTTATTATGTGGATCCATGGAAAGGTCTGAGTGAAGATGCAAGAAGGGCCATAAAGCCAGAAAGAAAAAGATTAAGGAATATAACACAAGATTTTATGTGGAGACTACTACAACATAAGCTTTCTCATTAGTACAGGGAGATTAATTTATGTATGTGAAGCAGTTCTAATACTGTGAAAATGTGAGAAATTGTGGATATAAAGTTTTCAAATAAATATGTTTTTAAGAATACAGACAGTAAATATGAACATGATTCTGCATGGTTGCCATCATGAAAAAGAAATTCAGATGTAGAATGGGTTGTTAAAATATGTTTGTAATTTTGTGGGACTAGAACAGCGGAAGTAATGCTTAAAAAACAAGTACTTGTCAATATGATTAATAAAAATGTGCTTGTGGCATAAATATTAGGAGCTATATTAAAACAGAAGTATATGCTATTGTGTACAGATGTGAACAGTGTATCCTTACCACCAAACACAGGCAGATAAGACTGCAGTATACTATTTCATTCCAAGAATGGCACACTCCTTATTAATCACTGCTGACTAGTAATATAAATGGACTGTTGGCTACAACTCTGAAGCAGAACAAAGTAACATAAAAACACTTAACTCTCTATCCACAGAGTCTACCACCCCAATACATCCAGAAAGTGCAGCCAAGCTGAAAAGTATTATATTCTCTATTCAAAATCCATCCATCCATCCACAACCCCTTTTCCCATTTCTGCACATGGGGTTGGGGGGGTGTCACTTCACTTCAGCAGTGACAATCATTTAGAGCCAAGGTTTACACCGCCAGGTGACTAGTCCTCCCACGGTAGTTCTTTCATACTACACTCGCATACACATTCACACCTATGGCCAATTTAGAGAATCCAATCCACCTACATGTCTTTGGAATGTGGGAGGAAACTGAAGCACTAAGAGGAAACTGAGCGAACACAGGGAGGACATGCAGACACCACACACAAGGCATCCAACTGAGAACTGAACCAGGGAACTTCTTGTTGTGAAACAACACTGCTGTGTTATTGTGGCACCCATTCCTTATTCTCTATTCAAAATGTGCTTCTAAAATAAACTGCAACATGAATACATTTCGTTCACTTTTTCTACTCCCTTAAATGCCCACAAATAGCAATAAAAAACTCTCCAGACACCCACCTACTGCAGCTTGTCTATACCTAATAGCGGTTATGTTTAACTCAAACAGATACTGACAAGTGGCCAACATCCCAATATCGACTGAATATTCCTGCTGGCAAAATGGTGTGTACTGAAGAATACCACTCTGAGATTCTAAAATCAAATATAACACAAATAAATTTTGCTTTATGTTCTTGCTCCTTTTAGAATATCCTCCCCATCCATCCTATTTAGTTTGTCCAATCAATATCCCTTGCTACAGATGAGTGCTCCCACTGTCATAACATGAACTTATCTGCATATATGTATACAGGAACACAGATCAGTCTTAACTATCTGAACAGTACAAACTGCAGTATGTGGTTCTAAAAGGCAAAAAAATCCCATATCCTCTTACCACAGTTACTACCTCTGTGATAACTGGGTGCATAATCCTGGAGAATACCAGAAATTTAATATGTGGTGGACCAAGGGTGTGGTATCACACTCTGCATTGCTGTCAGTGAATTAATATGCGAGGAGAGACTGGCTTTAACAGTACATGGCAAAGATGCACTACTGCTTGGGTAGCAGTCCTATACCTTACACACTCAAATAAGCTTTACAATATACAGCTGCAAATCACAAATGCATAATCAATGGCTTCCTTCCAGGACAGCATGTCAGAAAGAGTTCATTGCTTTCTACTGCAGTTTTACCAACAGTAAGATTACTTTGTACACATCTGTATGTGTGCGCACACTATTTTTCTAAGAACAGAATTGTTGTTACAGTAAGATTGCCATGAGATAGATCAATCCAGCACATCAAAAAAGAACTGATTTACTCTTAAAATAAGTCAGCCATTATACTGTGGTATGGTAGTAATAACTCTTCAAAAGATAAAACCCAACATTTGAGAAATAATAAAGTTTAGCATCTACTCATGCCCATAAATACATCACTAGCCGCAATCTTTTGAAGTGAATACAGTCCCCTCCTTGAAATAAATAAAAAGAAATATAAAACCATCTATACATGTACACAAAGAAAATACAAAATATATGGTTTTAGAATTCTACTATATGTCATCTGTCAGTTTAACATTTCATATGGAACTGTTTCAACCAGTTGCTAAATATTTTCTGACTCAATAAAACTTTATATCTATATATATATATATATATATATATATATATATTACATGAAAAAGGGGCTCAACTGGCAAATCTGCTAGAATTCCATGACAATGTTAGGCTGTGGAGCTTAGTACGGCAGACGATGCTGTTTGCCTACATCTCAAGAAGGCTTCTAATACCACCTCACATACAAAAAACTCTCAGTTACTATATCATACAGTTAATCCTCACACAGGTGGACTGGTCATGGATATGTGAATAGATCACTTTGTGTTACAGTATTGCTACTCGGAGTATAGACCTTTAATTCGCGATGCTCCATAAGGTTGGGTCCTATTCTATTTTTTTTTAAAGAAATCTTTGCTCATTTCTCCAAAATTATGTATTTGCAACTTTGATGAAAACCATAAAGTAGATTTTCTTCTATCCAATGATTTCTGACAACCATATTTCCTGTTACCACTGGATGGTTTCTTATAAGTGCAGGTATGGCTCTCAACTTCTTTGCCTAATGATCAGAGACAAAGCAAAAAATAACCCAGGGACAGAGGCTCAAAATAAGTGTCAATTTTAAACATTACTGTAATTCACTTAAAAAGTTAATAGAACAACCAGGTCTGCATTACCAGTCATTTTCTGAACAATAAGACGTATGAAATTCTAATGTCTGACATTATTGGCTGACTATAATCCTCAGCGATTTACCGGAAAAGCAAACATTTTTATGAAGGATGAGACAAAATCACAGTCATTCTGCAAAAAATCAGGAACATTTGAAAGGCATGGCCTGGCTGGACTTTAATATTTCTAAATGTGTTATTACTCACTTTGTGGAAAACAGTTGGGGTTACTATTAAGCAATTAATAAGATCATCATCCCTAGTGTTGAATAATACAAATATTTGGGAGTCCATATTTCTAAAGCCTTTTCTTTTGATACCCACATTCAGTGTGTGCATAAAAGTCATGCTGTACACTACTGAAGCTATTACATTTACAGTATTGTCCAGAAGTGTTGATGTTACCTAATACATACTACTACATAACTTTTTTTTCAATCTGTTTGAAAATTATAGCAAACTTGAGTACATTTCAGCATGCATTTTATAGACAATTCTTCTAAGGGAACGTAAGTTATGGTAAACATCTAGATACGGTGAACACTGTTTTATCACGTTTTTGTGAGATCTTACTAAGGTAGTCAAGAGTCACCACACTGTACTTAAGGTAGAAAAGACATTCTCTTCACAAGTGTAACACCAACAAATTATTTCAACTTTATAGCAGTAAATTAAAGTTGAAAATAAGACCATTCCAGATATATGTTCCTAGACTTTGGCACAGGTTTCTGAGAAATGTGAGAACTACATGTTAAGTGAAAGAATTCAATGCTAAATTAGACATCCTCCTCTGGACAACTATACAGACTGGCCATTGGTATCCTGATTATTTATCTATCAATTAAGTTTTACCTTGAATCTATTAATTAACCACTGAAGACTTGGAGTCTATATAGTTAAAACACTGCCTCTCTATTACAATTTTTAAGGGTCCAAGAAGGTAGCTACTCTGTCTTTATATTACCAAACTCTCACTCATTCAGTACTTCTAATCTATTAAGTACTCAGCGAAAATTATTTTAAGGAGATATTATGAAGAATTAACCCTCAGTAAGAAACGTGTATTGGGACACATGTCATGCACAAACTGGCAGAATGCCTTCAAAGGATCACAATTCCCACCCCACCAAAAAAAAGTGTTTGTGTGTGTATCTATAGACACACACACACACACACACACACACACACACACACACACACACAATTATTTGAAGCACATGTTGTCAAATTATACTGTGTTACAGGCACTAGCCAGATGTGCAATCCTGGAGATGGTATATAGAAGTTGGGGGTGTTGAGGCTTGCACTCCATGTGAGAAGTGAAGTGGGCTTACCTCCTACTAAAAAACTGGCAGCTCTGAAATTGCAGGATTGAAAACTACCAGTGGAAGAGATTACGTTATGATCTCATGGAGAAGCATAAATAAACCAATGGGAAGAAGCAGCAGCATAGACTGTGCAAATGGGCACAGCCTAGACACATGCATGCATACGTGAATTTATACCAGCATGTTAAGATGGTTCTCATGGAAAAGCTGCTGGACCTCCTTGATATGCTGTCAAAGCACCTGCCTGTCTGCACACACATACATTACATTCTGCAGGAAAGCACAGATGGAAAATCTGAAAGTAAACGCTGTTAAGTGCAGAAGATTAAACTTAGCAACATTTACCTAACATATGTAAAAAAGTAATCCACTTCATGGCTGAGATGAGTTGGCACATATCCAGAATACTCTGGTTTCTTGGATGGGAGTTCATCACACACACACACACACACACACACACACACACACACAGAGGGAATAAAGAAAGACATGCACACACCCATAGAAAAAAAAATTATTAGTGAGATCAAGCAGACAGTTTACAGTGCCAAAATCTTTAAAATGGAGTTCTGCAACAGCATCACTAGCTATTGCACATTTAACACAATAATGAACAAAAATGACATAAAAATATCAAACTGTCATGGAGAGGGAATGCACCAAAATGAATATCATTAATCATAATTTATTTATTTATTTGTTTACCAGGAAAGTCTGACTTGGAACAAAGCCAATTTTCAGCGGAGGCCCGGGGAGAAACACTCCAGACGTACGTCTTTGAATTGTGGGAGGAAACCAAAGCACTCGGAGGAAACCCACATGAATGCAGGGAGCAATATCCCTACAAATCAAGGGCACCATTTTGATTTCCAAAGCTTACTAGTGTCAGAATTCCACAAAAAAAAAAATGACTTAGGAAATCTGGAAAATTGTCCAGTCTGACATCGTAGAATGCTAAAAAAATACAGCACACAAGTAAATGTCTCCCTTCAAAGATGGATGAATAAGAGTCAAGCCGCTATGCCAAAGAAATGTTTCTGTGTGTGCACTTTTTTTTTCTGAAGACGTGAGTGAATTTAAACTTCCTTTGTGATCTCTGTCAGACTTTAAATAGATGGGGCTACTTAATACTCAGAATGGCTCTAACTTAAATATACGTCAGCACCTTTGTTCTACACAGTTAGGAAAATAAAAAGATCATCAGACCACCTCAAATAAACATCTAGCAAGTGCTTAGTAGTTTCCAGGAAATCATTATCTACCTAGCTACCATATATATGAAAGAAAATAACTATAAAATTAGTATACAGAAAAGCGATATACTTACTTTACACATTTGTATAAAAAGTGTTCTTTGTAGCAGAAATCTTATTTTATTCAAAAGCTGCTGTATGACATCTACATGCATGAAAGCGCTTAGTCATTTATTAAATGGTTCCTTCATTTTCTTGTGTGGATTTATTCAGCGCTGGTGGTGTTTTTTATTTTTTTTGTTTTATTTGCGTCTACATGCATGTGCCTTCTGTAAGTCCATGAAACCCTGCAGAAATTGCTAAATAAATGATCACAAAATAGCAGAGCTGTAGATCTTGCGTTTCAAATGTGTAATGACAGGTAAAAGTAAAAGAGGTGTGTGTCAGGGCCAGCCCAATGCAATACTTCACTCTGACCTGATCCTTCACTAGACCAGTGTGTACAGAAGTTTATCAGAATGTTAGTTTGGTTTCTACTTGAAATTCTCAAATGAGGTAACTAATTCAAATTGAAATACACAGTCCTTTTATTTCATAGGTTCATAGGTTCATACTAGGCTATCTGCCCGAGGGCATTTACAAGCCTAGCCCATCGTTTTGTGGCTTACGCCACCCCTTTAGTATGGGGAACTATACCCATTATTTTGCTGCGCCTCTGTCGAGCAGTGACACTGAGGTAATCCCTGGGGTATATCTGCGATCACCCATCCATTGGTCAAGATTTCTCTTGAACAAGGCCAGCGAGGTGCTCTGCCTCACATGTACCGGGATTCTGTTCCACAGCATAGGGAGTCTTTGGGTGATGAATCTATCCCTCCAGCACGTCCTATTAATAGCCGTGTCGAGGTTTAAGTCTCCCGCCCTTGTGGCTCTGATGGATCTAGATTTTTTGAGGTGAAGCGTATTCATCAAATCTGGGTTTGACATGGCCTTGTATGTTAGGCAAAGGTCACCTCTGAGCAAGCGGTAAGCGACTGAATAGAGCTGGAGTTCTTTCAGTCGGGCAGCATAGGATAGATTTTGAGACCCTTTATCCTTTTGGTGAGGAACTTTTGTGGCCTCTCCAGCTGCTGCAAGTGTCGGGTCAGAAACATTCCAAATGGGGCATTGTACTCAATCATTGGTCTGATGAGTGATGAGTAAAGGGAGACTATAACCTCCCTTGATCTAGATGAGAATCCCTTCATGATAAGGTGGGCAATGTAGAAGGTCTTCCTAACTACTTTAGCTACATGGGTGTCGAATGACAGACTACTATCAACCTGGGTCCCCAGGTCCCTGATAACTTCTTCTGTGCTCAGTGGATTGCCTCCTATTTGGTAGCTAGGGGTAACCTTGTTTTCGAAGGGTATGACTATGCATTTTGGCATTTAACTTTAGGCCGTGGCTCTGGCACCAGTTATCTGTTTCTGTGAGACCCTTCTGAAGGATATCTGTGTCAGATGTGTTTTCTACTATGGCCCAGTTTGCAGTCATCTGCAAACTTTGTCAGCCATAACCCTCCTGTGTTTGCTTGTACTTCAGAAAAGTAGATGCCAAACAAGAGTGGGCCCAGGACTGAGCCCTGTGGGACACCACTTGTGACAGGCTTTGAGTCTGACATGGCGCCAGCAACTCTGACCCTGTGGGTTCTGTCACTCAGCCAGTTTGCAACCCATCTTGTGATGTATGGGTTAACATTTAAGCTGATGAGTTTTCAATGATACCCGAGTGGGGTATTGTATCGAAGGCCTTAGCCAGATCGAGGTAGGCTGTATGGACTGCCTTTCCCTCATCAATGGCTTCGGTGACTGTTTGAAAAAGTCAACCAAGTTTAAAAGGCATGATCTGCCTTTGACAAAGCCAAACTGGGTTGGATCCAAAGTCTGCAAATTCCCAATGTCTTTATTTATGAGGTCCATTATGATCCTCTCCATGGCTTTGCAGATAAGGCTTGTCAAGCTAATGGGCGGTAATTACCAGGGTCGGTGGAGGCACCGCCTTTGTGGAGTGGGACCACAGTTGCAGTGCGCCACTCCTGGGTATGTATCCAGAGGTAAGACTTTGATTAAACAGCTGTCCTAGCTGTGGGTTTAATTCCTCATTGAGTTGGGGACACCATCAGGTCCCATGGATGCTGTGTTTTTGCTTTGGAGAGAGCAGTTCTCACTTGGGCTGGAGATGTTTGGGGGCTGCAATCATTTGGTATAGATATCTCTCCTTTTGGGGAGGGGTGAGAAGTTTGCACTGAACCTGTCAGCCAGTATGTTGGCAATGTCTGTAGGATCAGTAATCTTCACATCATTTTGAACTAGTTCTGAGCATATCTGGGAGTTTCCTCCTAGGTTTCTAACATAGCTAAAGAAGGCCTTATGATTGTCTTTTGAGTCTTTAGCTATTTTTCTCTCGAAATTTGCTTTGGATGATTTTATGAGAGCTCTTAGTTTGTTACTTATAGTGATCAAGGGTGTCTTACCTTTTAAGGATTTTGCTCTATCTTGTAGTAGCTTCCTCCTTTTGTTGTAGAGTTTGTTTATGGCTGGGGTCCACCAGACTGGACGCTTGCCTTTGGTACAAAGAGTCTTTGTTTTGCTTGGGATTGCCTTATCCATGCAGTCCTGCAGGTGCTGGTAGAAGGCATTTGTAAGTGATTTAGCGGCTTGAGTACTGTTTTCCATGCCGCTCGGGGCCTTAAAGGAGACCACACTAGTCTTTAGAAGTGTGAAGTCGGCTTTTGGGAAGTTCTTTACTGTGGTCTTTTTATTTCAGGTGGGGGTGGGATGAGGACCTCCAGCGAGATTAGTTGTGATCTGATCTCACCAGTGAGGGTATACTTCGGTGTTGAACATTGTGCTCCCATGTTCGTGATGATGAGATCAAGTATGTTATCTCCTCTTGTGGGAATGGTGACTAGTTGTTCCATGGCATTTGAGTTTATGAATTCCAGGAACTTTTGGGCTAGGGTGTTTGGGCTTGAGTAGTGTTCCCAGTCTATATTTGGGTAATTGAAGTCACCTAGTATGATGGTGTTTGGTGATACATTTATCCCCTCTAGTGTTTTCAGGAAGGCCATGTGAGGTTCCTGAGTTTGTGAGGGTGGCCTGTAACATGCTACTATTTGCAGAGCAGTCTTGCCTACGGTTAATTGCACCTGGATGGTCTCCGATGCATCATGCGTTGCCACCAGTCTTGAGGTGTGGGTGTCCTTGATGAATATGGATACCCTCCCTCCTTGGTATTTTCCTGATTTTGGGGCGGAGCATGATATGAGGTAAAACCTGATAGCTGGGGTGCTCTCAGGAGCCTTGAACCAGGTTTCTGTCACAGCACAGACATCGATGTTCTCCATACTGAGAAGGGCCTCGAGTGCGTGCATTTTGAGATTTAGACTTCTGGCATTGAGCAGCATTACCCTTAGTTTATTTCCTTTTTGTGTTCTAGGGTGGTAGGTTTAGAATTTGAGCCTTGCCTAAAAAGGCACTATGGGGTGGCAAGAGCCTTTGCCAATATCCGGAATCCCAGGGTGACAGGTGCAAGCCCTTCTGAAGCAGCGTGGCTTGTCCAGCATGTCATCCCAGGCAGACAGATACTGGATCCCCTTTGAATGACACCAGTGTTTAAGCCAATTGTTAAAGCTGATCATCTTATCTCTGTATTGTGGCATCATTCTTGGTGAAGGTAGGATACTGCTCAAGGTCAGGGTCATACCTGCCTGGGCTACATAATCAGAGAGCTCCTCAATGTCTCTTTTCATGTAGTCCAAGGAGTGCGTCTCAGGTCGTTTACACCAGCGTGGACAATGACTGAGTCATATTTGTACCTGCTGTTGAGAGACCTGAGTGCTTGCGTTATGTGGCGGATTCTAGCGCCCGACAGACAGCTTACTGTGACCTTCTCCTTACTCAGTCTGGTGAGCGGGACATCAGTGTGTCTGACTATGGAGTCACCAATGACTAGTGTGTCTGGCATTGTGTTTGGCCTTAAGGGCTGTGACTGTTTGACACTCTGACTGTGAGGTCTATGTGTTGCAGGTGTTGTGTTCTGAGGTGGTGGTTTTGGGTGTCTGCTTTGGTGGCCTCTGCTGTTTTGGTAGATTTTTGATCAGAGCCTCAGTATGTCTTTGTGTGTTTATGTGTATGATTTGAGGTTGTAATGGTACTATGTGAGACTGGGTCTATAGTGTGTGTGGTAACCTTCCCTCCTGACTGGTCTTGCCAGTCCTATGTTGAGAGCTCAGCCTCCAGTTTGGCCGTATAGTTGCATCTCGCATGTATTTGTGTTTTGTGGGAGGAGGAGAGGGTTGTCTGTGTACATGAGGCAATTGTAACATTGCCTCAATATTCAGGTTCACTAGCTGAGCAGGAGATGACACTAGCAACTGATCCCTCGACACGCTAGAAGGATAGACAAAAACCTTTAAAAAAGATTCCGGGGGATGTGGGTGACCGTGAAATGGAGGGTTGCCTTTTTGGGGTGCTATCTATAAGAGTGCCGTATCAAGGTAATAAGTACTGTAGGAGCAAGTGCTAGGTTTAACAGATAGAGAGTAGTCTACTTAGAGTCAAGTAGAGATGATCTTTTTAGTTATAGGAATCGCTGATTAGATGAGTAGTATAGGTCGAGGAAGGAAGTTTCAAGCGACAATATGAAGAGTGGACTTTAGGTAGCCGGAATAGTTTAAACCTGCTTAACCGAGCTGCCCTAGTGTGCAACAGTGGCAACTCACAGCGCTAATCGCTAAAGCGTGTTTATAGCAGGGGGCTGGAAAAGACAGGAAATGACCCAAAATGGCCAATAAACTACAAGTTACTGCCTTAAACCACTCCTCTGAGGACAAACAGGCAGTTCAGTACTCCCTACTCCCACTAGTGAGTAAAGAAACTACCCCTTGACCAAAACAAGGAAAATGGAGAAAACAGGAACCAAGACAAAGCCCAGGGATCAGCAAAATCTGGTCTCTGGAACACTAGTTTAGGAAAGTATGGAAAGCAAGGATATTTTTTTTTTTCAAGTTTTTTTTACAGAAAAGCAGAAAACACAATAAATGCTATGATTTTCGATTAAATGCTATCAAAAGCTAGTACACTTGAGTGTATTAGCCTGTAGTTTAACTTTTAGGCAAAACTTAAACTAGCAAGTGCAGTAAACAGTTTTAACTTATAAACACAGAAAAAACAGTGCAAACTTGATAAAATAAGCAGAAACAGTAGTCGAAAGGCACAAAAAGTCGAAAAAGCCAAGAAAAATACTTAAAATCTGGAAAGGTAGTCTTTTCTGGTCTCTGCTGCTAGAGGAACACTGCTGGCCACCACGAGGAGCTGTGCTGAGTTCTCAATAGCTGGAAAAGCCGCCAAAGCGTGCTTTATAGCAGGGGCTGGAAAAGACAGGAAATGACCCAAAATGGCCAATAAACTACAAGTTACTGCCTTAAACCACTCCTCTCAGGACAAACAGGCAGTTCAGTACTCCCTACTCCCACTAGTGAGTAAAGAAACTACCCCTTGACTAAAACAAGGAAAATGGAGAAAACAGGAACCAAGACAAAGCCCAGGGATCAGCAAAATCTGGTCTCTGGAACACTAGTTAGGAAAGTATGGAAAGCAAGGATATTTTTTGTTTTTCAAGTTTTTTTACAGAAAAGCAGAAAACACAATAAATGCTATGATTTTCGATTAAATGCTATCAAAAGCTAGTACACTTGAGTGTATTAGCCTGTAGTTTAACTTTTAGGCAAAACTTAAACTAGCAAGTGCAGTAAACAGTTTTAACTTATAAACACAGACAAAACAGTGCAAACTTGATAAAATAAGCAGAAACAGTAGTCGAAAGGCACAAAAGTCGAAAAAGCCAAGAAAAATACTTAAAATCTGGAAAGGTAGTCTTTTCTGGTCTCTGCTGCTAGAGGAACACTGCTGGCCACCACGAGGAGCTGTGCTGAGTTCTCAATAGCTGGAAAAGCCGCCAAAAGCGTGCTTTATAGCAGGGGCTGGAAAAGACAGGAAATGACCCAAAATGGCCAATAAACTACAAGTTACTGCCTTAAACCACTCCTCTGAGGACAAACAGGCAGTTCAGTACTCCCTACTCCCACTAGTGAGTAAAGAAACTACCCCTTGACCAAACAAGGAAAATGGAGAAAACAGGAACCAAGACAAAGCCCAGGGATCAGCAAAATCTGGTCTCTGGAACACTAGTTAGGAAAGTATGGAAAGCAAGGATATTTTTTTGTTTTTTTCAAGTTTTTTTTTACAGAAAAGCAGAAAACACAATACATGCCGTTGGTGTACCAACATTATCTGTCTTTATGAATGAGAGCTCTTTCAATCCAGCAGTGCAGTCTGCAATCTTATTGCTTCATCAAACTTCTCAAAATAAAGTAATTCTACTCATATGATGTACTTTATTAAGACCTAGAAAGTGTGTACTTTCCAGAGAGTCATGCCTTTGCAGAAGCATATCCTCATGCTTTATCTAAAAGTAAAAAAACAAGTATCAAAATCTTGTATTCTATGCAAAATTCTTCTCCTTTCTAAGGCACAACACTACCATAAGTTAAATGTTAGAATACATTTCCATGGGACATTTGTCATTAATGAATTTCACTGGATGGTTCAGTGCTGGTGCCTTAATATGACCATAACTACTTTTTGTCTTTAAATATACGTTCCACTTCTCAGGAAACTCTGCCGTGTTAACTACTATAAGGGCAATGCAGAGTTTTTCAAAATGAATTCACTGCTAATTAGTTTCTACTAACAAGTTAATTGAAAAGCTAGGGTAACATTTCTGAGGAACATGAATCTCAGTAGTGTACATTTACTTGTGAATACAGATTGACAATTCTGACCTTCTGACACAAAGTATGCAATTACATAGAAATTTCTTCAAATCATCTCATGGGTGTGCATTATTTCAGACCTAAAGTCACAAATTAATATTTTATTTGCTGAATGCAGAATCATAATTTTGACCTTTTGACATAACATAATACAATTACACAGGCAAAGTAAAACATATCATATCCATTATATATGACTGTGTGTGTGTGTGTTTAAAGGTATATATATATATATATATATATATATATATATATGTGTGATGTGTGTGTGTGTACATACATATATATATATATATATATATATATATATATATATATATATATATATATATATATATGTCGTAATAACCAAGAACAGTAGTGATTACCAAGGCTGATTATATATATATATATATATATATATATGTGTATATATGTGTGTGTGTGTATGTATGTATATATATATATATATATATATATATGTATATGTGCGTGTGCATAAAATCTGTTTACATGTGTATGTCTATACTAAGGTATGATGGGTTGTGCACAGTAACGATATTACAGCATGCTCACTGGCGTTGACAGACACAAGCCCAAAGGCTGAGTAACTTTACAGTGCCAGGGTGTGCTTTAATAACAGTATCATAAAAAATCTCATGTATCTGATCATATTTATAAAATGGGAATCAGTAATTTTATTTGCAGTCTGAAATTCAAATTTAATAATTTATGTATGATAATTATATACTTTACATTGTATTTAAATGTAAATAGCTCCTTCTTCCACCTTATATATAACTGATACTTGTGTAAGGTAACTTTTTACCTGTATAGGCATTGGTACGAAACATTTAGGACTGACAGTTAAGGGACTCTTCTGTCAAACTGTTCTGTGCTATTGCACATTTCTGTTTGTAAACAGGTAACCACACTATGCAACTCAGTAGCACTCCTCCAAGTACCGTTACCTTTCTTTTACTTCATTTTGGAGTTAGCTGAAAATTATCATTTGTTTTCAAAATAAGAAATTAGTTGTGTGAGGAAGTCATAAACATAGTAGATTTATAAATGACAGGATCAATGCTGCTTGAAATCAAATAAACAATATGGAAATAAGAAGCAACTGAACCTTGGACTTTTAACTGGGAATCTCCAGTGGGTGAACATCTGTGGCATTATGTGGTCTCAGTGTCATACCACACCTTGGCAGTTAAGGTGTAACCTGACTATAAAACAAAATTTACCATGCGCATTACTTTGTTCTGATTTGGTGCCAATGAAAAGATAAATATACTGCAAAAAGCAATACTCTTACGGCGCTCTAAAGAAAAAACAAAAGACTGCAAGAAAATACTTAACGATATTAATCTGTTACTACATGATGTAGCTTTGTTCCCCTTCTCATTATGTCTGATATTCGTTTAGCAGATGACATAATTGTTGCCTTTAGTTAATTAGGTTTCTGTGGTAATTTTATTTGTGTTTTATTGCGGTTTTAAAATACATTTATTTATTTGTGTTTTATTGCTATTTTAATATACATCTGTACTTACACAGTGTTTTATTTTGTGTTCTGCATCTTGAACACTACCTCTTAGGTCTTACAATACCTAGCAGTGGGGGCCTGTACTACATTTGTGTGTATGTTGGTGTGTATACGTGCATGTAACATGACTTCTAAGTTAGAGTGCCTGACTTTCTGACCTTGCCACTGTTTGTGCCCAGTTGTCAGAGTGGCTGTGCAATTTGAAAATAGCCACAATAACATTATGACAAACACAAAAAAATCCAAACCCAGAAAAAAACTGAATGGAGGAAATGACCAACAGCACTGCACCAAAGGCAAAAAATCCAACAAATGTATTCCACAACGATGAGAGTTTAGTGCTTTCGTCAAAAGTTCATTACAGTGACTTCTTCAGAAGTACATAACACACTTGTTACTGATTTAAATAACCTGCCCTATTGCCCTATCCACAATTGGTCAACCAAAAAGGTTGTCATTTCCTGTTGAAATGTCATATCCTACTACAAAGGTAGGTAATTTCCTACATACCCTTACAAGAATTATTAAACTAAAAATACCCAAAAAATAAAACATATGTTAAAATCATTATATAAGGGAAACTGCTTTTAATTTTAGCATGGAACCAATAGAAATTGTGTCATTGAGCCCAGGTGGCACACACACACACGCAACCTTATTTGCCACTTGAGTTCTAGAAATTCAAGAAAATCATTAACAGGTCCACCCCTTACACCCAAGTCAACCTGGTCTAATACAAAAAACTTGAAACAGTGTGTGGGATGTAATTTAATGTGCTTGAATAAGGCATTAGTCTCTCTGTGTTTGTTGATATCATAACTGTGTTGATAAATTCGTTATCTTAAAGCTTGGACAGTCTTACCCACATAGTAACAGTCGCAACCTGTACAGGATGCGACATATTACAACCCCCTTACTGTAACAAAAGTACTTTCTGTGTGTAGTGATTTTCCCAAAATTCCTAAGTTTAATAAATTCGGCATAGACAATAAAAGAACATTGGGTGCATCTTCCACATCTGAAAGTACCACTTGGTCCTGGTGTCACATTTTTTCTTTCAACTAGACCTTTGAAAGATATACACTTTTTGAATAACACCAGGGGTTTTTCACCTAATTTGTTAATGATATTCTCATCAATACGAAACATATTCCAACAATCACAAATGATGCTTCTGATATCAAAAAACTCAGTAGTGAAAGGTAATACCAATGCCCTGCTAAAACTGTTCATTTCCTCAGTTCCTAGGGCTCTAATTAACCCCAAAGGGTTATCCAATAATATTCTATAAACCCCATTAGTTCTTTTTTGTTGCACTTCCCCTATTATGTCTTTGGCAAATTGAGGGGGGTAGCCTCTTTTCTGTAACATCCCCAGTAGGAGGTCACGCACTCTAAAAAAAATCATCGTCCTCTGAAACCATTCTGGCCAATCTTATACATTGACCCTTCACAAGGGATTTCTTCTGGTGCAAGGGGTGCCAACTCTCAAAATGCAAAAGAGAGTTGGAATACGTGGGTTTCCTATAGAGATGTGATGTGAATCTCCCCTTAAAATAATCCTTCCTGATGGTCACATCAAGGTAATTCAACATATGGTCCTTGGTCATGGTAAACTTCAGAAAAGTGGTGGTGGTGTTAATATAACTGAAAAACCTGTCTAACTCATCTTCACTACCATGCCAAAATAAGACCAAATCGTCAAGTACTGTCCATACAGTACCCACATGTCCTCAAACTCAGAGTTCACAATATATAGGTCCCCCCATTGGGCAAGTACTATGTTGGCAAATGACGGTGCACAACAAAGGAAATGAAATTATTGTCCAGAACCATCTCCATACAGGGCCTAATGGTAAGGATGGTTTCATGGTTTAATGATTCTGTTTACATAGAAAATCATAGAACCATTCAATACCCACATCATGGGGTATTAACAGAAACGAGATCCCTCACATCAATAGTAACCAGTATAAGACATTCATTGTACATTTCATGTTTAATTTTAGACAGGAAATCCCATGAATCTTTGATAATAAGGTCCCGGTCATCCAACATACGTTTATAGATGCTAGGGACTATAACAGCAGGATGATGGACTTGCTGTACAGTGACACCTATACTGAGGTCTCCATTAATGAGCTCAATATAGCTTATAGATGTATTGATCTAGAGCAACTATTATTAAATGAACAAATCACATTGGAGACCTTTAGGATCCTAGAGACAAAACATCCTAGAATTCTGACTATTTTCAGAATCCTGAAAATTCATAAGAGCATTTGTAATCCCCCCCCCCCCCTTCGGCCAATCATGGATGCCAAAGCATCGAAAACGTTTATTCTGGCCAAGTTTGTTGACTGTTCAGTTAAACGTGTTGATATTTACATTTATTTTGTTGAGAATGTTTACTCTGTTTTTGCCAAAATTGGATGAGGAGATAGAAAATCCCTTGGAAAATTTGGAAAAGGAGAGATTCCCTGGATCAGCTTGCCCCTTTCATCACACTTTTTATCACCTCTGCAACAGGGGAGGGGACGACACTAAAACTCTATCCAAAGAAAATTTAAAATCTCATTTTTATCATCATCTGGGAGGTTGGAGAATGCACCCATGTAAACCTCCTCAAATCAGTAATAGTGGTCATCCCGTGTGGTATAAAAGAAACAAAGTTATTTACTGCAGATTTTTCCTCAAGAAGAAACTGCAGATAAAACATTCCTCATATTTTCACAATTAATCAAAATAAACTTTAATATACAAGCCTGACAATTCAAAATTAATCAAAGTTGCAGAAGTATACACTTTTTTCCCATACTTGTGAATAATTTTCCCATCGTTATCAGAAAGAGTAGGACTGGAATTATCTAACTGCTTAGCAGCAGTGGGATTAACTAAAGATGTAGCTACTAGGTCAATGTTTGGGAATACTGTGTAAAATTTAAAAGACTGACGAACGTTATACATCCTTGTTGCCTCTTTAGATGGCAAATTATCTGGAAAACTGCAGGCAGTAATACACACATCTTCTAAAGCAGACAGAACAGCAGAATGAGTGTAGGTTCTGGAAAATTCTTCTATAATAACTCTCAGTAATTTCTGAGGGACTAAGAAAACTCAGTGTTCTCCCACTGAAAACGCTAGCACATTCTAGCAACAGAGTCAGAGAAAGAGACCCTCTCCCCACACACACACACACACACACACACACACACACACACACACACACACACACACACACAATGAGAATGAGAAACTGAGCTGTCCTCTCAGTCTGAATCAGAAATCTGATGGAAAAAAATATAGACATCCCTGCATCTTCCTGCTCAGATTCAGAATCTTTAATCTCTTTAGGGGAAAAAAAAGGAATCCCTCTTTCTTTTACTAGAAAATACTTTATAAGAAGGATCAACAGCTTCAATTAAACCCTGAACTGGACCCAGTAAACTATTCATATCCAAATAAAAATTGAGAAGGACTAGGCACATGCTTGAGTTTCTGTTTTTTTTTTTTTTTTTTTGACATAAAAAATGGAGACAGCAGTTTTATTAATGGCAGAAACAGTTTCCCCAGGGTTGGGCACAGCATTCTGTCACAACAGGGGAAACCTTCCATGTTCCTACTCCCAGGACCAGCAAAAGTGGCTCCCCCTTGCCCACTGAGGGGACCTCAACAGCCATATAGGACGTAGCTAACCCCAAGTCCATAGTGGCTGGAGGTGCTACACCAGAGGGTAAAAGATTAGTGATCAGAGGTACAAGAAATAGCCACAGCAGAGTCACCTGAAGCTGAGGCAAATTGCTAGCATGTTGTGGTGGCAAAGCCTGTTTGCTTAATTATTTTTTCTTTTGCTGCTGGAAAAAGGACCAACCTCGGAACCAGTAGTCCGTGTTCCATGGACATGCTGAAAATGGTGCCTCTTTCTGGGGAAGACAAGCAGCAATTGCAAGCAAACACTACCTATCCAGAAAAGTTATTTTTTTTATAGAAAAAATACAGTAAAAAGCATTTTAAAATACTCTGCCAGCCTCACAAAAGTAACCATTTATCCACAGGAAAAAATGTTTTTAGTTACTTTACACCACTTTTAAACTGACATAAAAAATGAGTGTTCCACTTAAAAGCACATTACAGTCTTGAGACAGTCTGCTAAAACACAACACTCCTAGCTTTAAATAACTTTCCAGAAGAGGAAAGTACCAAAACATCAACAAAATTAAGAAAATGGAAGATTTTTATTTCAAAAGGGAACATCTCAACCTAGATAAGAAAAGCACAAGCCAACCGTTGATCCTTGAAGGCCTCAGAGGAGCGTACACCCAAAGTTGCCTTTTCATCACTTTAGCTCAAACTGCCTAACAGTTTAAGTGCGTGGAAGGTGCCTTGAAGATTTAGAAGCTGGTTGGCTGTTATATCCTTGGCAGAATATTACCCATATAGCTAAGGCTACTGCAGCAAAGATCAATACAATCAACATTATCTCATCATGCCTAGGACAACAGCCCCTCATGCAGATCGAGTTTTGAAAAGTGTCTTGATTGTCTATAGTGTTCGGCACTGCCAACATCTAAGTTTTTTAATCTGGTATGTACTTCAGAATACAGTGGATATAAAAAGTGTACATACCCCTGTTAAAATGCCAGGTTTTTGTGATATAAAAAAATGAGACCACAATAAATCATTTCGAAACTTTTCCCACCTTTAATGTGACCTATAACCTGTACAATTCAATTGAAAAACAAATCGGTTAGGAGAAAAATATAAAAAAACGTGCAATAAGCCGGTTGCATAAGTGTGCACACACCTTTAAACTAATACTTTGTTGAAGCACCTTTTGATTTAATGACAACATTCAGTCTTCTTGGGTACACACATGCCATCAATGAGAGAGACTCTGATGTACCCCAAATAAAGTTCAGCTGTTCTAGTAGGATTTTCCTGACATCTACTTAGTTGCCTGCTACAGCAAAAGCCATGGTTTGCAGAGAGTGCAAAAAGCATCAAAGGGATCTCATTGTTGAAAGGTATCAGTCAGGAGAAGGGTACAAAAAAATGTACACAGCATTGGATATACCATGGAACACAGTGAAGACAGTCATCAAAAAATGGAGAAAATATGGGACAACAGTGCTAAAAACATCCAGGCCCGGCAAAAATTTGCAAAACAATACAGCAAGTCTCTCAAAAGCATGTGGGAAAATGTGTTATGGTCTGTTGAGACCAAGGTTGAACTTTTTGGCTACAATTCCGAAAGGTATGTTTGGTGCAAAAACAACACTTCGCATCACCAAAAGAACACCATCCCCACGGTGAAGCATGGTGATGGCAGTATCATGCTTTGGGTTTGCTTTTTTTTAGCTGGAACTGGAGCTTTAGTCAAGGTGGAGGGAATTATGAACAGTTCCAAATACCAGTCACTTTTGACCCAAAACCTTCAGGCATTTGCTAGAAAGCTGAAGATGAAGAGGAATTTCACCTTTCAACATGACAATGACCCCAATCATACATCCAAATGAACAAAATAATGGCTTCACAAGAAGAGAATTATAGTTTTGGAATGGCCCAGCCAGAGCCCAGACCTAAATCCAATAGAAAATCTGTGAGGTGACCTGAAGAGGGCTATGCACAAGAGATGCCCTTGCAATCTGACAGATTTGGAGCGCTTTTGCAAGGAAGAGTAGGCAAATATTGCCAAGTCAAGATGTGCCATGCTGATAGACTCCTCCAAGAAGACTGAATGTTGTAATTAAATCAAAAGATGCTTCAACAATGTATTAGGTTTAAGAGTGTGCCACACTTATGCAATCAGCATATTGCACGTTTTTTATTTTTTATATTTTTTCCCCTATTAGATTTGTTTGTTTTTCAACTGAATTGTACAGGTTATAGGTCACATTAAAGATGGGAAACGTTTTGAAATGATTTATTGTGGTCTCATTTTATATCACAAAAACCTGGCATTTTAACAGGGGTGTGTACACTTTTTATAACCACTGTATGTTCTGCTGTGTCAGTGATATTATCTACAGTCAACAAGCCAGATAACAACATAGTAAAGTGAGCACTAACATTATAATTTGTCGATTTTAACAAATTTATTGCAATATTTTCAAGATGTCTGTGTGCCATCAATTTTAAGTTGCATGGATATTTGTCCCAAGATAAGCAATGAAGCCATACAACCTGGTGGAGTACATCAAAACATATACCACATGTATGACAAGCTTACTGGTTATATAAGGAGCATATGGCACTACAAAACAAGAATTCATTAATTAAACAAGAGTGACTGCAAAGGCACAAAGTGGTAGACAAATTAAACAGATAATAATTCATGAAGCAAGTACAGAGCTCAGCTTACCACAGATTAACAGAAAATGAGCCTGCACAGCCAACGTAATATACAAATTTGCACTCCATCTAAAATGTGCCTTAATAATGAAGTCAGTGATAAAAAGACAACGGCTCAAATAAACAGCAGGATATACAGGTCTTTCTCTATGAGAGCAAAGTACAATGACTTAATTTAATAATCAATATCTCCATATGGGGAGTAGAGGAGATTAAATAGAAAAAAAAAAAGAAGAAGAACTTCTACTCTTCTCTTTCCAGAAGGGAAAATGTTGTGCATCTCCCAAAAATAATACATATAACAGACCTGCTCCCTAAACAATGACTGTTCACAAATTGGCAGCATACTTTACCTTCATACCATTCAACTGGCTCCCACACAAGAAATGCAAATTATGTGCCTCACTCACTTCCGATACTCTAACAAAGTAAGGCATTTGTGTATTTAACCTTTTTACTTTTGATCACAATTTCTAGCAAGATCCTCCTCATCAACAATGAGAACTCAGATAGCTGTCCTGGGGGTTTCATATTATTTCCCTACATAGCATGAGGTTTTAAAGTTTGACCACAGGTGCTGGAACTATAAAACAAGATGGCATTACAAATCAATACGTTTTCCTCATATGAATTGCCTTACTGCATTACAAATGAATAAATGGTTAAATGAACCAACTGCTTAAATACAGCTGCAGAAGTAAGACGTATTCAGCTAGACATATTAATTATTCTGAACTAGTTCAAGAGTTATTAACAAACAACTCCAAAGGCAAATTCATAAAAGTAGCAGCCTTAACAAAAGGGAAGTACATCTTCTCCTTCCATTTTGGGAGAAGAATACCAAATGGTATTTCTTGCATTTTTCTTATTTACACATGTATTCACCATAAATGCAAAATAAATGCAAATTACTATGCTATTAATTATTTTAAGATAATACACTATTACTTAGAACCAACCTGAGATAAAATGTAAAATACAGACAACACATCCCCAGCTTAAATGCTGTTAAATTAAAGACTTCATTAATCTCAGGCTGCAGCCCTGACAATGATGCAGAAAAATGTGGTTTGACTACTGGACTCAGCACCTGAGAAGACAGCCGGGGGAGGTAGTACTGAATATCTGATTGCCAGTTCACTTATTTCAATGAGTAGATTTAAGGACTGCCCGACAAAAAAAATCCACTGTGCAGACCAGGCAGCTAGACCCAGGTGCACTTAGTGGTGGCTGAACCCAGTGTTACAGAAGCTGTAGCCAGTTACGTGGCAAAGGGGGTCAATATCTGCACACACTGCAAATTTAACATGAAGTAGCGGCAACAATTAAAAAAAAATTCAACACTAGCAATGACTAATGGCCACCTGGTGCTCAAATCTCCCCTTCTACTGTAGTAGTAATAAGCAGAGTTACTGAAGGGTTAACATCCCCTGGGTATGATGACCCCATGGTGTGATGCAGCAAGTAGGGTGTCACACTTGGAATGCAGGAGAATGAATTTTCATTGAGGTACAGGGGGAGTAAAAACTGAATACAAAACGACAACCTTCTGTGATGCTGTGGACGTCTTGTCACCTTTATGTACTGTTGTTTGTGTCATCCATGACAATTACTGTTGCCTAATGATGTATTTTTTGAACTATATAAAATACTTTATTAACAATTTTTGTCATTACAACATACTGTGCTATCCCTATGCATTGTGCACTTACTATTTTGGCAATGATCGTGGTTACAAAACCATTTTAAAATTATATGTTTATGCAATACTAATGAAACAGCCTCATGATAGACAGTAATTGCTTATATTCAATCATCAATAACTTGCCATTGTTAACCATGCAAATCCAAGTACCATAACCAGCTATTCACAATTCAGTGTTAATCCTATGCTTGATTTTAATACTGGTCATTCAACAAAATAAGTTAAACCTACAACTGGACCAGTGACTTCTTGCCTTGTACTAGAGTCTACTTTACTACACAGATACAGATTTCAGGCACTATCTGTCAACATCCTTTTCAAGTTCAAACTCCAATACAGCATCCCAATCAGCCCAATATCTTACTATTAAGTTCTGTTTCTGATCTCTAATAGTTTTTAGACCAATATTTTTAAATCTCTGGAATCATTTTTCCACTTTTCCTATTGATAATTCATCTTTGTTTTTTGTTTTTTTTCATTTTCCAGTTATAGCTTGCTTAACCACCATCAACACTTTCACTTCTTTAGTACATACTATTTTCTACAAACTCAACAAAAACATCTCTATATTAAGAGTGAATTATCTTCTAAGTACATGACTTAGAATAATGCACAACATTTTTGTACTGATGCAACTCTTTGCATTTCCAGAATATAAGCTTCCATGTACTTCTTTCTGACCCATCACATCTCCAAGATATACCTCTTGTCTGCAGGAATATTTCATCAAGTCTTGCAAGGATACAGAATAGCTGTGTAAATATTTATATTATAAAACTCTAAATTTTCTTGACTTAGCTGCATATCTAAGGGTAAGGCATTTCCCTGCACTATTCATCGGCAATATCTTTATTTAATTGTTTATTTTGATTTTACCCAAAATTTGAATAGCTTCACCCCATTTCATTCTCTCATCTCTTTTTTCATTTGTAGTCTCAGTAGTTCAGCAGGCAGCATGCTTAACTTTGATGCAAAAGGCTGTGGGTTCTAATCCCATTGCAAGTACTTGGATTCATTTTTCAATACTGACATTGTTGTACAGCATATGGTAGGGGGGAGAGGGCTGCTGCACTCCTAAATGTGCCATCCTTTGGATGAGACATTAAACAGGCCCTATATGCCTGATTAGATAGTAGGTTAGGAGGATATAACAGTTCCCTAACTCCCTTGACAAATTTCCCCTAGTCAGTATGAATACCACCTTGCGTCTCCCCAGAAAAGAGATCACTGGCCTAGTGCGACTAACATGGTCAACAAAATGTAAATTAAAAAAAAAAAGTTACTTTCAGAAATGTTGTTTCTTTGTTCCTTTTTCACCAAACATTCATGACAGTCTTTCCTGTATCCTCCATATAACAACATATAGTATAACTTAGTGTCATTCGATTTTTCCAGGATCTAACTTCCTTTAATGTACAGATCTGTTTAACATCTGTTTATATTAGGCTGCACATAATATTTTTTTATATTCCTTTCCTAGATCTGCCCAATGTCTCACATGTGCGTGCCATGCCTATCATATGCTTCATTTGGGCATATAGTCCACATCCTGAATCAAATATATTAATCTAAACTGTGTGAAGTTATAGTATGCTTCCAAATCCGGAAGCCCCAAATCACCCTGTTCCTTTGTCAGTATTATTTTTCCCCCCTGTTGTTCCTTTTTGTTGTCCCAGAGAAGCTTTCCTTTTACATATTCTTCGATAGCTAGTTTTTCAGTTGCTAAATAAGCCTGACCTGTATAAAGAATCAACAGGACCAAAAGCATCTTAATTGCTTTCATCTTATTACCAATGTCCATAAATTATCCACAGTCTACTTTTTTTTGAGAAGTTTCTACCCATATTTCCTTAGCTGATTCCTTTTTGGTCATCTGTACGCTGACATTTTATTTAAGAAGAAAAGGACACTGCACTTCACTGTGCTTTGACTAGATGAAGTACAATATTTATATGGTGTGACACTAAGCTTTATGGAGGTTTGATTAGTTAAGCACTGGCGGCATTTGATGTTCACATTAGTAATCCCCCTGTCCCACGTGTGTTGAAAGGACAAAAACCCAAAGGCATTCTCTGTCTAAAAGGGCGTTGTGTGTTAGTGGGCTGTGTTAATGAAAGAGATGCACGGAAACAGAGCCATGGATTACTATTACCAAGGCTGTCAGAGATGGAAACAAATACTGTTTGTACAGCAGCACTATGCATGAGTGAAGGCCGGTGTGGTAACATTTTGCTCAATAATTAGGAGTCTGAAGAGGTACAGTTTGCAACCAGCAAATGAATGCTTAAAATGAATCCTACTAGGAAATTGTGTTCAAGGCTTGCTTACATTACTCTTCCTTTTAAATATGTGATTTGCTTAAAGTGAACAAGGATATGTTCACTGATCTCTGCAGGGTTTTGGTTTGAAGTTATACTGAACTACTGATGGATGACAAGAACTCTGGCTTAAAAGGATGCACTTTAATAAAACAGTCTTACTTGTTATGCAATGCACTGAATAATATTTAAGTTGTTTGCATGTTGGTTCACATATACCATGTTATAATACAATGAAAAATCCACAGGCATAAAAAGCTAGACTGGGGTTTTTACATCAGGAAATTTTTCATGGCACACTTGCTGGAAAGCCACAAGTAAAATACATCTAAATGGATCACATGCAGTACCGCAGTCTTAGAGCCAAGGTACGCAAACATTCAACAACCATCCAAATTCAGTAATAAACTACTTTTAATGAATAATATTCTTCAGAAGGATCAGCTACAATAGTAGGTGAACTTCCAGAACGTCAGGGCACCTTCCAAATGCCTAAACCATTATCTCAAACTGAGCTGACTAAAAGCCAGATTTGGGCACCAAGCTCTTCAGAGCTTTCTTGCCACTGAAGAGTATATTTTTCAGCTGACTGTTGATCCTCAGAAATCTGCAAATGCTGTTCCATTGTTGGGAAGATAAGTTTCCAGTGGGAGAACACACACCTCTACTTTACTTTTTTATGAAAAAAAAATCTGAAAAACTTATTTAATTAAGCTAGGAAAAAGTGTTTTACTGACTGTCATGTGACTTTTATTCCTTTTTAAATTGGAGTATTAACTATTTTTTTTTTGTAAAAAGCTGTTAAAACTTATTTTAAACTACCTTTTCTGTGGTGAAACTGGCCTTATTTTACTTTTGGGGCCTGGGGTATGTGATGAAAGCATTTTTTTACTCTGTTTAATACTTTTTTTTTGTTTTAAATTTACCTGTATTACTGACCGTTGCTGTTAGGCTTCCCTGGGATTCAGGCAACTTTTCAGGTTAACCATGGAACAACCTACCAGTTCCTCAGTTCTTCCTTATTCCAACCACAAAAAAAGATTGTTAAACACCCTTTGCCAGCACAGCAGGCTGCTAAAGTGCTTCGGCCACAGGTGGGGGGCTGCGCTGCGGGAAAGTTGGTTCCTTGGACTATTCTACATTTACCATGGACTGGGGGTCAGACACATCCTCTGTGACTGATGGAGTGCCCATTATGGGTAACATAGGGCCACTCTTGTTGGTCCTGGGAGAAGGGGCAGAGAATGTCACTCTTTTTATCCATTGGGAGGTTACTGCTGGCCAATCTGGATCTGTTTACTGGGTTTATGTCAGAGTTAATGCAGACTCTTGACCCTTTTTATATGCCTGTTTCTGGTAAAAGAGAAACTGACTCTGTTTTCTGAACAGATTTAAAACCTTGAACCTCTAAATGATAATAAAGGGGCAGATTATGTGTTGTCTCCACAGATTTCTGATTCAGATTCTGAGGAGAGTACTATTTCCAGAATGAATAAGATCAGTGGGAAATCAGTGATGTCTCTCTGTTGCTCAGAAAGTATTATGATTTGTTAAAACTAAAAGCTATTCCTGTTCCTCCTGTTCTGCTTGGAATGACGTTTCTGTCACATCATGAAATTTCCTTGATGGTCACCCCACTGCCTTACGAAAGAAGACAGACGATACAAAGTGCCTCATTCTTTTAGGTTTTATACACTTATCCCAGATCTAACCCCTGCTTTAGTCAATCCAGCTGCTGCTAAACATTTGTTTAATACTGATCTCTCTCCTTCTGACAAGGATGAGAAAGCTTTTGATAAGTGTGGGCAAAAAGTGTATTCTTCTGTAACACTTGTTTTTAGAATTCTCAGCTGTCAAGCTCATATATTGAAGTTTATGCTTGCCTCCTGTGAGAATATGAGCAATATTTTGGCATACGTTTCCTCTTGTGAGGGGAAATCTGCTTTGTGAAACTTAGCCTCCTTTGTGTCTTGTTTGAAATGATGAATTCCCCCTTCGAAGGAGAACTGGTTTTTGAACCTTCTGCAACAGCTGTTGTTTAAAAGTGTGGTGAGAGAGAGACAGAGAAGCTGATTCAAGGGGTCTTCCAGATTTTTCATCCCTCTTTCTTTAAGTTTACCAGGGGATTCAATGTTCCCTCTATGACTTTCTTTAAAAAGAATAAACATTCCCAGTAATCTGCTGGTAAGCAGATGTTTAAAAAGCAATGTCAGGGAGGTTCCAAAAAGAAAGCACAAACTCGCCAGAACAAAGGACACTCTGAATGACTTGATGAGTCAATGTCCCAACTCCCCGAAAGTCCCTTAATCCTTCCTGAAAATCATCTGCATATGCACACTCACTGATAGAAGCTGTTCCTCTTACTCAATTAGAATGGTTTTATTAAAGGGGGTTTCTGTTGCCAAAGAAAGAGGATTCTTGGAGACCATTTCTGGATCTTTTCTTTCTGAACCAGTTTGTTAAATTGTCCAAGTTTGAATTGTTGTTACGTCACAACTTGTCACACCTTATTTCCCATTTGATTTTCTATTGACCTTAGATTTGAAATATGTATAGCAACACTTTCTTATAAATCTAGACTTCAGACTTTTCTTAAAGTTTTCTGTTTCTGTATCACATCATTTTTCTGCATTAACCTTTGGGCTATCTACTGGTCGAAGACTGCTCACAATGTGCCTAGCTCCTGTGATAGTCTAGGTATTTGCATTTTTCCTTATTTAGATGACTTGCTTATCTTAGCAGAGTCATTTTCAAAGTGTCTGGAATCTCTCAATTGGGTAAGGAATCCCCTATACTGGCAGGGATTCTAACAGAAAATTCATAAGCCTTTTGTGACTCCTCAAGGGATTGTTTTTCCTGGGGTGTCTCCTAGACATGTCAGTTCAAACAGCTTTTCTTCCACAGAAAAAAAAAATAGATCTGTATCTAGATATTTCTGGGATTTTCCTCTCAGACTTCTGTCTCAGCAAGAAAATTCCTCAGAATTCTGAGTCTCATTGCGTCCATGTTTCTTATAATACCTCTTGTTAGACTCCACACAAGAACTATTAAACGGTACCTAAAATCTCTTTGATTACACCATCGACATCCTCTGACTTTTCAGATTCCAGTTTTGGAATTTGGGAAAAGGGAGATTATGTGGTAGACACACCAACTTTCTCTGAATCCAGGTCAGTACAGTAGTGCCTGTAGGGATGAAAGTGCAGGGTCTTTGAAATAAAGACAGACAAACTCAAAAACAAAGGAGATATTGCATTTATAAATGCTCTCATCTCTCTCAATTATTTGCAGTCCCTGCAACCTCTACAAGTTTTTAAAGACAACACCACTGTGATGTGGTACATAAACTTACAAGGGGGGGGGGGGGGCAAACAATGGTAGCCTGTGATATAGCTTTTCAGCACAATCTCACTCTACAGACATATTAGATACTATCATGGCAAAATTGTGTGGCTCGCAAACTCAGCAGGACCAGGACAGACCCTCATGAATTGAAACTAAATCAGAAGGTCTCCCGTGATTTGATCCATGTATGGGGAACACCTTAAATGGATCTTTTTGCCTCTGCTTTAAACAATCAGCTTCCAAAATTTTGCTCCAGGGCTCCATGCAAGAAGGCATGGAAGACAGATACTGTTTTCTTTTCCTTATACACAAACATTCCTGTATGCTTTTCCGCCCTTTCCATTAATATCCAGTGTACTTCTAAATATTCAGAAGGACTCACCAAAGATCACTGTGGTTAGTCCCTTCTGGCCCAGGCAACTGTGGAACTCCATTCTTTTGGAAATGTCCACGGGCAAGGATCACAAGCTTCCACACAGACTGGATTTACTCTCACAAGACCTGAGGTATTAAATTAATTCTGACCCCAAACATCTACAACAGACTGCCTAGATATTAGAGGTTTAATACATTTAAGGCACTTTTTTCCTGAGGACATGCAGAAGGTATTAATGGAAGGAAGAACGCCTGCTCCTAGAAAATCATAAACTAGCAAATGCAAAAGTCTTCTTCTTGGTGCCAAAAAAAAAAAAAAAAAAAAAAAAAAAAGAATCAGCAGCCATTCACGGTTAGTGTTTCTTAGGTTTTACAGTATTTGTATGAGTTACTATCCTTTAGCCTATCTTATTCCTCAATCAAGGTTCATTTGTCAGCCATTTCAGCATGTTTGCCCAAGGATCTCCCTCTTTCAATGCAATATCATGTGAAATGTTTTTGAAAGGTGTACTGCATATAAAGCCTCCTAGAAAACAGGTGGCTCCTCTTTGGGATCTTAATTTTGTGTTAGCAAAACTAAGTCAAAAAAAGCAGGCCAGCACAATTTGGTGTGGAAAAATGTATTATATTATTTTATATTAAATAATACATGGTGTATTAAAAAATACACCTGCCCAGCAAAAACATCAGACCAGTTTCGGCATAACTGCCTTTCTCAATGAGCAAAACACAAATGACAAGAATTCCCTCCAGCAAGGCTATACATATATACATAGCACTCAATTATCAATTATACAATTATTAAATAAACAGAGGTTTTTAAAAATGATCATTGAGGCCCGGTGGAAATAATCCACCGAGCTTGACAATCCATTTATTTTCCTTTACAACTCATGCTCCTCTGAATCAGTGCTGATTTGAGGTTCTTGGCATGGAAAAGAATCTTTCTTATTGCTCTGGCCAATGCAGGAAAAGCATATGAGTTGCAAGCTCTCATGGTGTGTCAACCTTATGTTATTTTCCATAAAGACAGAGTGTCTTTAAGAAGTAATCCTTCATTTGCAGTCTCAGTAACTCAACAGGTAGCACACACTCACCTTTGATGCAAAGGACTGCAGGTTCTATTCTCACACCAGGTGGTTGGATTAATTTTCCAATACCGACACTACAGTGCAGCATGGGGGGGGGGGGGTTGTATTCCCATGTGCGTCATCCTTCAGATGAGATATGAAACCGAGGCCCTGTCTGACTGAATTGGTGGGAGCAAAGGTAGATATAAAAGATCCAATAGCACTTATCAAAAACAGTAGGGGTACTTTATTGAATACACAATAATAAAACAATGAAGAGTGTATATAAATCTATATAAATATACACAAAAATATATGCAGCAATAAATCTATGTTAAACAATGATTTAAGAGGGAAACAGGAAATAAATGAGTAATAAATGGAAGACCAAACTAAACATTATTTCTCATTCCTTCTGCCATAACCATGTTTTCAAATTTTGCAACATCAAAGCACAATCTCACAATTATATAGCAACAACTCATTACAAGTCTTCCACAAAATCTATACTGCACCTACTATAACTGTATCATACTTATCTATCAAATGTTTTTGAGGATGATAATATAAGAGAACAGCTATACATCAAGGTGAACATAGTTAATTTGCATACTCCAGTAAATTCATAACATCTATCTACTGCCTGCCAAAATAACTTAACTCTGTCACAGTCTGGTAAGGCATGATTTTTTGTCTCTTCCACATAAGAAATAATATACAATGTCCTATTTTGGATTCTACTTCATTGGATTTTAATAGGCAATTTACCTATCATTAAATACCACATGAAATCATGAATTTCTGAAATTCTCTTTATACTATTTTTGTCAATTTCTAATACATTTTTTTATATTATTCTGATAAATAATTCTATGGACGAATTAAATAAAAGGAATCCAACATGTGCCTAGAAGAGTACAGTACGTGACAATTAGAACTACAAAGAGAAAGCTTCCAAATAATTTTTTGCACAAATTTCTACGTAAAATAATTAGCTACTATTAATTTCCTTTTTTTAGCAGATGAAATGTCCCATGTTGCCTGATACTTAAATCTCAATAAGGAACCAATGTAACCTGATCCACTATTTTGAAGATGTTCTAATAATCTTAACAAGCGTAAAGAAGAGACATGAACAACTGGATTCTGTAATCCCTGACCCCTTTCTGTTTTTTTTTTTCACTCATAAAATACCTGTTTTAATGGAATTTATATTATTACCCCATATAAAACTACAATACTACACTTTGGAAACGGATAAGCACTACTGACGTATCTTAACATTCCAAGAACATAGGAAAGTATTATGTAAATTGTTTTTTTTTTTTTTTACTAAACATCGCAGGAAAAACTTTCTAGATACAAAACAATCCTTCCACCTTATCTGATAGGTTATCCCACTGTTGTAAATATACAGAGCTATTGCTAAAATATATTCCCACTACTTTCAATTCAGTATTTCCTAATGCTGCTGTATTCCACCACACATGTAACTTTTCTGTTAATTCAAACATAATCCCACTGCTAACAAATGTAATTCCACATAATTTAAAACTATGGATAAAAAAACAGAAGACAAAATCATATTCAAATCATCAGCAAAGGCTAAACAGAGTGGTGCCAATAAATCTTATAAAAGAGAATAAACCTGTTGCTGACAAGCCACAAAACATTCCTCTATTACCACATTCATTACTAAACTAAATAGCCCATTCAAAGTACAGCTCACACTTTTCTCCATCCTTTCTGTCCTATCCATTTATTGATCTTAATCTTCATCCTAGAATGAATATATATACTTTGTATCAAAATAATCATGGTGCAGCAGTTAGCGTTGTCGCCTCACAGCAAGAAGTTCTCTCATTCGATTCTCGGCTGGAGCACCTTCTGTGTGGAGTGTGCATGTCCTCCCCACGGTCGAGTGACGCTAAAGACATGCAGGTAGGTGCAAGCATGAATGGGCATGTCTTCTTTGAAGGTTGGGCATCAGGCTGGCAACTTGGCACCGTAAAAATCCACTGCCAATCATGAGTGGACTGAAGTTCCACTGTGGCAACCCCTAACCGGGAAAAGCCAAAAGACTTATACTCATAAATGTACAATATAGCCCATAAAACAGTGTGAGCAATAGAGTCAACTTTTTTTTATTCACATGACAGATAACGTAATTTCCCTAGACTTTCTACGGCCTATACTATCAATTAATTCTCCCATTAAACATAACATACGTTCATAGATAAGTACTATCCCTTGAAGGCCATTTTAGTTTACCAAATTTCCCTTTTGATGCTGCCTCTGTCCATTAGTAGTACAAGAGGCAATCCTGGGGTAAATTTTCTATTAATCATCCATTGATCCATGCTGATCCTGAATATGGCCAGAGATGAGCTTTGTTTTATGTGAATAGGGAGCCTGTTCCAAGAGCAGTGGTATCCTCTGTGAGATATACCTGTCCCTCTAAACCATTATGTTGATGCTGCAGAAGATCCATGAAACAACTACTTCTGATTCCATTTGACTTGTTGATGTGGTGTAGGTCCATCTGCATTGGGTTGGAGGATGGCAGACACACATTTCTTAGAAGGCTGTTAGAATACAGAGTATAGTGACAGGGCTTTGAAGTGGTCCATGTAGAACATATTGTTTAGGTCTTGTGTCCTTTTAGTGAGGTATCTCTGTGGATGTTCTTGTTGTTAAATGTGTCTAGACAGATACATTCTAAAGGGGTGATTATATTCAATTACTGGTCTAATCAGGGCTAAAAAAGGGGAGCAATAACATCTCAAGATCTAGGCACAATCTCTTTGTTTATAAGCTGTGCAGTATAGAAGGATTTTCTTATGACGGTGGTCACATGTTGACTAAAAACTACATTGCTGTCCACATATGTTCCCAAATACCAAACAACTGGGCCCATTCTTACAGGATTGTCAATGTGGTAGTTCTCTGGGGTAGACAACTCCCCAAAGGATATGACAATGCATTTCTGTCATTCAGTTTCAGTCCATGACTCTGGCACCAGTTATTTGTTTGGGATAGCGAAGTCATTTTGGGATTCAATAACTACTCCTAGCTTGCAGACATCTGCAAACTTAGTTAGCTTGAGCCCTTTGGTTTTGAGTTTTTACTTTAGAAAAGAAGATGCCAAAAGGAGAGGTTCCAACACCAAAGCTTGGGAGATTCCACTGGTTACTGGTCTCTTTGTGCAGTAGCTTCCTCTTTTGTGATCTGCTGTAGCCTATCTGTAAGCCAGTTGACAATTCAGCAAGTGACACAGGAGATAATTCCCATTTTATTTAACTTTTCTACTATGTCTGAGTGGGGGATTTTGTAAAAACATTGGCCAGGTTGAGGTACGCTGTCTCAAAACAGCTATTTTCTTAACATATATTCCAGGACTATACATTTTTTTTGAAAAACCTTACCTGTTTGCATACATAACATTCCACAAAACAATTTATAATCTGTAATAACTAAAGTTAAATGCCTCAAATTTGTAATCTGTTCTTACTAATTTTCAGTATATAAACTTCATAACTCCATCACAGATGTCTCCTTCACATATACCACCTTCCAACCACTCATTAAATTCTTGTAAAAAATGTTTTTTTGGACTTAAGTTATTATTATTTTTATATATATATATATATATTTATAAGACAATTCATCTGGACCTGGAAAGGTATCTCCTGAAAGAGCCATCAAAGTTCTACTAAGCTCTTCAAGCATTATTAAACTTTCTAAAATTAGATAATTACAAAGCAATTTTACTTTCTAACTTTTTCATGGAACAGTATACTGTGCATTCAACTTAGTAACATTGTTAGTAACATTATTTAAATCTGGTACAAATATGTTTATAATATTATCAACCCCCATAATAACTTTCATAAAACAACTGTCATGTTTAATTAACATTTACAAGAAAGGTAATACTTGTTTTCTAACTTTTACTACATATTTTTGTCAATGCAGTAAATGTTGTATGTGATTTTCTTTTACTTTAGAATTGTTTCTCCCAGTAAGCAATGTCATTCATACATGCACATTCCTAGTAAAAGATGCTTCATATTCTCAGAGAACAAAATTACAATCACATTTAAAGGACCACCACATATATTTTTCAAATGACATATATTCTGTTTTATATTTAACTTTAAACATTATCCACCATTTTGCCAACTACTCATAGAAATATATCATAGTGCAGTGTTATTCCCATAAACTTGCACTTTTCACTTTCCAATTATTCATCTGAAACAAAATCCCATTCATTTTTTATACCATTTTCCCAAAAGAATCTTGGCAGTATCTTTTCCAATCTCAAAAAACAAGGCAAAATGAGTCATAAAATGTGGCAGACATTTTCCTATGTTGATGCAAAAGCATGGAATCAGAAAAAAGAGTAATCTACTTCACTGCTCAGAAGTCCTGTCATATACATGAATGCCATACCAGGCCACAAAACGTACTTTCCAAGATATATCACTTCATATGTTTGTATTATTTTGCTTATTTTTGCCTTCATCTTCTTAGATGACAATTGTCTCCCATTATAACTATATCCAGATTAACCGTAACATATTGTTTCAATAAGGAAAATGAGGCAGCCCTCTCTTGAAATATGATATGAGCATAAACCACTACAAGACCATAAACTCCAGATTTGGCTTTCACATCGTAAACAAGGACTCAGCCTGGCTAACATACTATAACATCCAAAACTAAATATCTACTAGGTAATAGTAAATGGATCTGACTACATAAATCAGGTCCAAGGGACCATAAAACCCTGTTATTCCATAATACTTCAACTTGCTTTTACAGTGCTTCAGTCAACAGTTGCATAAAGCAATAACACTGTCAAATTCCACAAAAATTCAACACATTAAACTTTCTTCCATCATTTACTACACTAGTAACAAACATATGGAAAGCATCATTTCCCTTTTTTGCAGTTTGTTTTTTCAGTCCTTGGCTTAATTTCCTTTTATGAACTCGTTTACCTATTATAGTGGGTTTATCAAAAGTACCATTGGCCTCTATTCCCAAGCTGTAGTGGTGCAGCGGTAGCGTTGTTGCCTCACAGCAAGAGGTTCTCCCGTTTGATTCTCAGTTGGAGCGCCTTCTGTGTGGAGTCTGCATGTCCTCCCCGTGGTCGAGTGGCGTTCGAAAGACATGCGTAGAATGGGCATGCCTTTGTTGAAGGTTGGGCGTTGAGCTGGCACCTCAGCACCCATAAAAAATCTACTGCCAATCATTAGCGGACTGCTGTGGCGACCCCTAATCGGGAAAAGCTGAAAGAAAAACAACAACCATCAGCATCTATTCCCACTTAAAGTTGGGGCAATATCCTCCTATGCTGAACCTACATTACTAGGATTTGATTCACCTTCAGTTTCACTGATCTCAGTTAATCATGATGTATGCTCATGGGTTCTTCTTCCACACTACTCAGTTAAACATCACCGTTATCTACAGTTACAGTAGTCACACTAGCGTTATTTTATTGTTCACACTACTGAATTTTGTGGGCAGTCAAAACAAAAATGTCCCACTGCTGAAATTTTCCTACAAAACCTAATACAATGTTGCACAATATGTCCTGGTTCTCTACATTGAGAACACTTCTTTATCTCAGTTAGTTATGAATTATAATCAGACCCACAACAATAGCATGTCTGTTTGTAACAAATGCCCTTCCATTCACAGTTACAACACTGGGAATATATAACAACTGTCTGTTAAGCAATTTTAAATGAACCCAGAGTTTCCAAGCCCCATTTCATAATCCACAAGCATCATACATTTTTTTAACATCAAAAACAGAGCGACAGTAATAAGCAAAGAAAAGTTTTAACTGTGCAATGCTAACCGTTTGTAGTGCAAAACTCAACTACAATCCCCCTTTCTGAAAAAAAAATAATGATCATTAAGTCCCACCATGCCATAATTTGCCCAAGGAAGACAACGTTTTTTTAGCATCAAAGTTCATCAAAAAAGTCTCAGCTTTAGTTACCTCTTCAAAAGCTGAATCACAAAATTTCTCCTTCCCTACATGAATAAAGACTCAGATATCAGCAGCAGTTATTCCTAATGGCAGAAATGTACTGTCCCAAACATCATACCTAGCAACTGCAGTACCAGTTTTGTGATAATTCTTAACACTGTTAATTTTGTGTACATAGTGTCCATAGAACATAGTATACTGTGGCCCAGCTTGCATAAAAGAAGGTTTCTGTTGCTGTAAATTAGCTCCAGTCTCTGCTACCAGAGAACACTGCTCTTTAGTCAAGAAACCTGAACAGACAGCCTCCTTCCCTTTAACCTCCGTTGTCACCATCTTAAGGTCCTCTTCTGGTTTAATGGCAGTAAATTCAGCTGCATTGCATTTTTCCACAATGTGGCTCCAGACACCACTTCTGAGTCAGAGTGTTCATTTTCTCCTATAATTATAATAATTTTGACATAACACTGTCAACACAAATTTGCACCTCAAACGATGCACACAACTCCTCCATCTCCACTATAGTGCTCTGTTTCCCGCTAGGCTACTCTATTGTCCATCACAGGAAATGAAAATCAAAGAGCAAAGGAAGTTCCCAGTGCCTTAACTACATTTCCCAAGTGCCTTAACCACATTTCTCCTAGCTAGTATGAATAAACCTCTGGTCTCCCCTGAAAAGAGGCCATTGGCCTCGTGGGACTAACCTCATCAACAAAGTGTAAATAAAACATATGCCTAAGTTTACTTTAAGCAAAGATATCCATTTCCCTGTCGTTTTTCCAGAACCTTAAAATGAGGGAAAAATACATCATACCTTGGATATCCATAGACAACTTAAGCACTATCTTAATGGAACAAACTCATTCAGAACTTCTAATCAGTTCTTCATTTTTTGTGAAGGAAATAAAAAATGACAATGATATTAAAACAGATCATTTCCAAAATATTTGTCATATGCTATTACTTTTTGATACACCCACCACAACAAAACTATTCCAGGCAGAGTCAAAGCTCACTCTACCAGGGTCTTGGCATCATCTATGGCTTTTTGGAAAGGATTTGGTTCCAGAAATATTCTCAAAGCAGCACTTGTACAAAGCACTATAAAATAGATTCCTTCTCCACATCTAGGACAGGCTTTGCTAGGACCATTCTTCAGGAGTTCCCGGACCCTCATCCTTCCTCCTCCCAGTCTATGTAAGCTATGGTAATCTACCCATGTAGCTTAGCTGCAGTAGTGACTCTTATGAAAAACATAGAACAGTTGTGCAACTTAATATGCCAACAGATGTTCAAATGATTATTTCTGCAAAAAGCAACTCCTTCCCTCTATCTTCTTTTTTTTAATGCTAGGGCTTGGACTTTTAGGTTTATTTCCCTAGCTGTGCCTTTCTCAAAGATTTACTGTCATGCTCTCAGTTGGCATAAAAGCTGTAAGGGCTTTCTGCTGTGGCAAGTTTCTAACACAACTGTACGTTCTGTAATAAGTTATCTTTGACAAGTAAGTTCCACACAAAAATAAACAACCACCAGCTGGTAAACGTGAACCGTTGCAAAAAAACAATAATAGCAAAAGTCAAGAAAACAGCAACAGTGACACGAAGTACAGCTCCAATTCTCATAAAATACAGCTTCCAGGTTTCACACAGTACAAGCAAATATTCCTTTATTAATAGGTAAGCACTTTCACCACTAACTGTTGCTTCCTCAGACCATATACATACAACTGACAGAAACGGTCTTTAAATACCCTAATTAAACTATTAGCACTCATTACATTCAAATTCTCGTTCAACAAATGAACACTGTTCTTTCGCTTACACACCTTCAATGGGTGGGAACTTCAGTTAGACCTTTACATAATTTAAAGACATATTTACTTAAAAAATATATTGTATGGCATTTAATTAAAAACATTTCAAAACTTCTAAAATCATTCTTTACATATAATCATGCTACATAATCTCACATTAATCAACATTCCCCTATATGGTATACGTTTCATCAACTCAACATAAATAAAAATAAATATAAACTTTAGTATTTCATTGTATTAGAATACTTTGTTTTTGCATAACTGCATCATGATGTGAGTGCATCCTATTGAGCAGCGCTGTATAGCTCATCATTGTGTGCTTTTAAAAATATATATAAAAAAAAATTTAAAATACATTTATATTCTCCATATTTCAAACATTAAAAAAACTAAAGCCTCATGCTCACTTCCAATATTCATCATATTACACCTTTAAAATATTCACCATTAGAGTTATAGTATGAACTGATCATAAACAGTAATATATCTATTTCAGTAAAACTACTCGCTCTTTTCACTTTATGTGAACTATATAGCGTAAACACATCAAGTATATGCTCTGTGCTGTCACCATATTCACAAACCATTTAGGTTAACCAGTTAGCAAAGTAAGCAAGTGTATCCAGTTCACTATGCTTGCTTAATCTATTATTCCAATATTGTATCATCCTGCACTCAAAACAAATAAATTAAGCTATTCCTCTGAAAGCGTAATTTAAATACTTTAAATCCAAGTCTTGTAGTCATGGCAGATTTGGTGTACGTTGTATAAAAACATTATTACATAAAAATACAATCAATCTAAAGCAAAAACTGCTTACATGTTTATATATCACCATATAGGTCCTTTGAATTTTATTCGACTTGGTAATCCATCAATAATTTATTAGCAGAGCTTTCCCAGCTATTCCTCTTCTAGTTACAGTAGGATCATCCTTGTCTATTCGCAACTATGTGACACCAGGACTCCACAAGTCTAAGATATATACTATTACTATGCCAACGGACCCCATTCTGAGCAATCCAATTTTCAAGACAAACAAATACAGATCACTCATGCTATTTTTCATTCTCGCATACTAAAATAAGATCTAATTTACCAATTCTACATAATAACAGGCTCACACACAGAAATTCTTTCTAAGAAGCAAACAAACTCAAGAACTCATAGAATAGTAACTAAACATTTCCATGATAACCACAATCAGAATCGTACATTATTATTAATATAGTCATATAGCCTTTTCAAAACAGAATCAAAGCTAAAGTTCCCTGAAAATAATAATAAATTATTGTCTCTAAGCACTCATAACAGCCAAAATATAGATTGGACCATTAACAGAGATGAACTTTCATTATATTCCAATACAAAACTGAAAAAAGTTAACGTAAAACAGCATTATATATGAACGTACATGGCCAAGATGATGGACATGTACTTATATACTTATGTTAGATTCAAAACGGAAAATTAAAAATAAAATGCAGCAACATGTATTTCATGACTAGCATTATATAGGCTCCCACACACAGGCGTATGCATGCATGCCTGCATATATATATATATATATATATATATATATATATATATAGTTTACTATCATATTTCCGAATTGAACTCCATCTACTGCACTTTTGTCGAACACAGAAATTCGAAAATGGTAATGTCAAACACCAAAAGCCAACCTAGGAATGGGTTTTAACATGGGTCGAGATAGGGGAGAGGGTTTGTAGTTCGGAATAACAGTGAATACCTATCTTGACCCATGTTAAAACCGTTCCTAGGTTGGCTTTTGGTGTTCGACATTACCGTTTTCGAATTTCTGTGTTCGACAAAAGTGCAGTCGACAGAGTTTGATTCAGAAATATGATAATAAACTATATATATATATATATATATATATATATATATATATATTGTCCAATTATAAATCATAAAGCATTAGGGTTCACATATGCTTGTTTCTCTTATATATAGTAATATGAATCCTTATTGGACCTTGACATAAGGATAGATCTAACTAGATCTATCAAAATCAAGATGCAAAGGCCCTATATAAGGGTATGTACAGTGACATAGGTCCATGCACGTACCATTATCTACTAATAAAACTTAAAAATATACACAAATTATGCTCACAATATCTAAGCATTTATATTCATTCTTATGTAGACCTTTTGCTTCTGAGGCACTTTTTATAGAAACTTTACCATTTAAACCAACGCCTTTCTCTGCCCTTAGCTTCAATATCCACCTTAACTCACTTTGCTCTGTTAAATTTCTAATATTTCCGATTCTTTGTCCAATTTTTACTTCATCTAATGCCGTGAACTTAAAGTCATGATACTTACCACTTCTTTCTATATATTTAGATAATGCACTGTCTCTATTTCTAATGCTATTAATATGTTCTCTCATACATTCTCTGAACGTCCTGTTGGTTTTGCCAACATAAAAATATGAACAGCAGTCACATTGTGCTGGATATACTATATTTCTACTATCATATGTCACTAAAGTATCTGATTATACTTCTCTCCCGTATCTGGATGTATAAATTCGGAGTTATTCTTTATAAATGGGCACATATGACAGTGTGCACAGGCTCTAGTTCCTCTCTCGGTCCCCTTTTCCATTTCAAAAACTTTTCTTGGATAGCATAACATGCGCTTGAGATTTTTCCTATTTTTGAAACAGAACCTAGGGTATTCATCTACCACTTCCCTTATTTTATCATCTGTCATCAACAGTGACCAGTGCTTATAAAACACTTCTCTAACATTTTTTACATCATTTGTGTAAGGAACAGATATATTGACTACTTGTCTTATAGTATTTGTTGTATTATGACTCAACTCATTACTTATTGTTTTGGAAAAACATGTTTTTTTATTTATTTATTTTATTTTTTTATTTATTTAACATTTGTTAACTGGGAAATTCCAACTTGGAACGAAGCCAATTTTCAGCGGAGGCCCGGGGAGAAAGGCTCCAGATGTATGTCTTTGTAATGTGGGAGGAAAACGGAGCACCCGGAGGAAACGCACACAATGATAGGTTTTGCCCTATCAGTCCTTATCTTTCTAACTTCCTGAAGCACAGGGACTACTTTGTTAGCCTTAAATCCTCTATGATTTAAATTCTTCTCTAATTCAGTTAACCCTTCCTTAAGAGTAGATTCCTGGTTACTCAGGTGTGAAACCCTCATACCTTGTCCTTTAACTATGCTCTTAAAAGTCCTTTTGGGGTGCACGCTCGACCTATGCATAAATGTATTACGATACCACTCTTTCCTATATACCTTAGTTTCAAATTGTCCCTCATTTCCCTTAGCGACAAATACATCCAAAAATGCCAAACCTGTGAGTGAATGATTTAATCTGAACTTTAGAAAACTTGTAGTTTCTTGGATCTTATATACAAACTCTCCTAGCTCTGGTAGGTTACCCCCCCAGATCAGAAAAATATCGTCCACAAAACGTTGATAAAATTTAAGATATTTCTGATATAAATGAAGGGGGAACATGTGCTCCTCTTCCCATTGTGCCATGACTGCATTGGACTAGCTATTGGCACATGTGCCCATAGCTACGCCTTCGCATTGCAAATAGTAGATTTCATCGAATACAAAGATGTTGTTCTCCAAGAATACATCCATAAACCTACATATAAGATCTATAAGAATATCTCCATACATGCTATTTTTGGTAAGAAATCTGTACAAATATCCATTGCCTTCACAGTTTGGAATTGAAGTGAACAAAGAAACAACATCAAGTGTGACTAGATAACTACCCTGATGTTCTTGTAATTCGGTATTATACTGATATAAATTCTCCAGGAACTGCTTAGAGTCCTTTAATACTACCTTTAATTTGTCCAGTATAGGTCTAACCTTTTTCTCTACAAAAACAGAGAATGGCTCTGTCATCCACCCTCTGCCTGCAACTATAGGCCTAAAGGGTGGACACTTCCTTAAGTACTTTTGATTGTCCTTGGAACGAAGGTATTATTGGACTATCTACTGTTAAGAAATGGGTCAGTTCCATTGAAATACCATGACTAAGCTTAAAGTCATTAATCATAATTTTAATTACTTTAAATCTATCTTGAATATTGTCCATTGTGATAGCTCTGTATGTCTTGGAATCTGACATTTTACTTAATGATTCAAAATAGTATGCCCTATCCATGACTACAATCATGCCCCCTTTGTCTGAAGGCCTGATGACAATTTGCATATTTCTCTTAGATCTTCTAAAGCTCTTTTCTCTAGCTTAGTTAAATTCATATATTTATATCCTTTATTATGTTCACTCAATATATATAAATCATCTTCACATATTTTGCCGAAAACCTCTAAGATAGGATGGTTCACTGGCATATATGTACTTGGTGTTTTAAAAGTATCACTATTTTTTATCACTTCATTTGGAAAATTTAGTTTAAGCATGACATTTCTTAAAAACATTTTCAGATCTATAATTGTGTCCAGTATATCTGCCTCTTGGGCTGGAATAATAGAGAGGCCTCTCTGTAATACTGAAAGCTCAGCCCCAGTTAATTGTTTGTTTGATATATTCCAAATGATGTTCAGTTCTGGTTCCACATTTTCTTTAACGTGGGGTACTCCATCTCTTCATGTTGTTCTTTCTGCTTCATCCTGCCACGACTCTTGGACCTGTATTGTTGTCTCCCCCTCTCCTGCCGAATGGGGAGTGGAAAAAATGGAAAAGCTTGCGAAGTAGTTTGCATATTCTCTTTCCTCCTCACTACTGGTTGTCCTGGTGGTATCTCATCAAGTTGTTGTGTTATAGGGCCTTCTATAGTAATGGGCTCATTGGGTACATTAGCATGGTTAGCTGTTTCATGGTTCACAGGGCTCACTGTATCATCTGGATGTTTTCATGGTTCACAGGGCTCACTGTATCATCTGGATGCTTATCAACAGTTTTTGGGCCCATAATATTATTCATGTCTTGTGTCGAGACCCCATTAATATGTAAGCACAAGTTATTTATATCTTTATCCATATAGGGTCTCATCTTGTTATTTACATACCCTTGTGCAGGAAGCAACTCTCTCTGATGTCTTGACCATGAAAACACATGGCCTTTCTTAAGTCCATTATGTCTCTATCTAAATTTTTGCATTTATGTTGGATTAGTTTACGTTCATAGGTACTAACATTATCGGCAACTGCACACATAGATTTGTCAGCAATTGTGGCTGGAAACTGCTCATATAGTATATGTTGTTGCTGCTCTAAACTAGATGTTAAAGTTTCTTCATGTGGTTTAAAAAATTCATTCATTAGATTCAGATAGCTGAAGCTTGCTTCTAAATTAATTTTCTGTGATTTGCTCAATAGTTTAGGATACTGTGAGCCTTATGTGGGCATTTTTAACAGTCTTAGGCTCCGAGGAATTACTTTATGTTGTATGCAAGCTTCAAAATGAAACCCTTGCATTTGTAGCCTTTTTAATTTAAATGCTTCATTTTCAATATTATTAACAGGAAGTCTAATTTTATAGTGATCGAGACTTACACTCTCCTCATTGGAAGTGCCCTCATTCGAAGCAGACTCCATCATTAAAGGGTTCTCTGTGCTATTCTGCATCTCCGAAAGCCTATGGTGTCTTTTAGCCTCCATTTGCTTTAATGGATTATAATCCAATTTGATACTGTTCTGAGTGTTTCTTTCAGCTATACCCCAACTGATTGTATGATCAAATAAGTTCCACACAAAAATAAAGAACAACCAGCTGGTAAACGTGAACCGTTGCAAGAAAACAATAATAGCAAAAGTCAAGAAAACAGCAAAAGTGACACGAAGTACAGTTCCAATTCTCATAAAATACAGCTTCCAGGTTTCACACGGCACAAGCAAATATTCCTTTATTAATAGGTAAGCGCTTTCACCAGTAACTATAGCTTCCTCAGACCATATACATACAACTAACTGACAGAAAGTCTTTAAATACCCTCATTAAACTATTAGCACTCATTACATTCAAATTCTCGTTCAACAAATGAACAATTCTTTCGCTTACACACCTTCACTGGGTGGGATCTTCAATTAGACCTTTACATAATTTAAAGACATATTTACTTAAAACTATATTATATGGTATTTAATTAAAAGTTTTACTGAAATAGATATGAATACCACTGTTTATGATCAGTTCATACGATAACGCTAATGGTAAATACTTACCATGAAATGATCGCACTTTCTTGTGATATTATTTCAGTATAATAATATGAATATTGGAAGTGAGCATGAGGCTTTAGGTTTTTTGAATGTTTGATGAATGGAGAATATAAATTTATTTTAAAATGTTTTATATGTTTTTAAAAGCACACAATGATGAGCTATACAGCGCTGCTCAATAGGATGCACTCACATCATGATGCAGTTATGCAAAAACAAAGTATTCTAATACAATGAAATACTAAAGTTTATATTTATTTTTATTTATGTTGAGCTGATGAAACATATACCATATAGGGGAATGTGCAATGTGTTGATTAAAGTGAGATTATGTAGCATGATTATCTGTAAGGAATAATTTTTAGAAGTTTTCAAATGTTTTTCAATTATTTAAAGATGGTTTCTGCCACAGTTTGTGGTGAAAGCCCTTACCTATTAATAAAGGAATATTTGCTTGTACCGTGTGAAACCTGGAAGCTGTATTTTATGAGAATATGAGCTATACTTCGTGTCAGTGTTGCTGTTTCCTTGTCTTATTTTTGACAAATACAGAATACAGCATGCTTTATGAAAACCTTAGCAGTAATCTAAAACCAACTGAAATCTAAAGCTCAAGGTGAGTTCATATTTTTTAGAACAAATTTGCAAATAAGGCTATGTGAATAGGATAACTCTGAACGTTTGCTGAATTTACTTAAACTGAAAAAGTGACTCTGCACAATACATAAGAAGGGGAAAATAGCATTAGTAAAAATGATTTTGGTGTGGAAGGCAGCTACCAACCACTTCTTGGAGCAGCAGTGCCTTCACACTCTTTTACTTGTACATGATCACTCCAAAAAACCCAGTGCCTGGGAGAAAGGGAAAACTCGGATTTCCTTTATTTCCTCTGGCCCTACAATCTCAATATAGATACTTAATTAAATATGGTGGGAAAGAAGCACAATTCAATATGCAGGCTATAGGTTCCATGTCCACAGTAGGAACAGCATTAACATAGTTTTAAAAAAATGCTCAAACACTGATCCAGACTTTTATTTTCAATTAAATGAAATATATATATTGTCTGCACAATCAGTACAAACACCACCCACACCTGTACAACACACTCCCAACATATGCAGAGGTTCTCAACAAAAACATAATTAAACAAGAGAGACCTCTGAGGCAAAAACATACAAGCACATCACAACCCACAGCACCAAGCACCACAGACAGTACACATGCCTGTGTCTCACAGCCTCCCAGCCACAAACCCAATACACTAGTCATATGAGACTATCGTGGGACACACAGATATGCCCCTCACTATGCTAGACAAGGAGAAAGTCACTGTAAGTTGCTTGTCAGGTGCTAAAATTCACCATGTCATGCACACAGTCAAGTCTCTCAACAGCAGGTACTGTTATGACTCTGTCATACTCCATGTTGGTGTGAATGACTTGAGATGTACCTCTCTGGACTATATGAAAAGAGACATGATTGAGCTCACTGAATGTGTGTCCCAGGCAAGTATGTCTCTAGCCTTAAGCCGAATCCTACCATCACCCAGAATAATGCCTCAATACAAGCAGAAAATGATCAACTTTAACAACTGGCTTAGTTTCTGGTATCATTCCAAGGGGATTCAGCACCTGACAGCCTGGAAGGACATGACTGACAGACTATGATACTTTGCCAGAGATGGCCTTTATCTGTCCCACCTGGGCTTCAGGCTTATAGCAAAGCCTCTTGCCTCCTCCATAGTGACTTTTTAGGCAAAGTCATGAGGATGAAATTACCAATGTGAAAAATTCTTCTAAATGAAATTTAAAGATTATGCTGCTAAACGCTAGGAGTCTTAACATGAAACTGCACTCATTGCAAGCATTCCTCACCCTGGAAGATGCTGACATTTGTGCAGTCACTGAAACCTGGTTCAAAGCTCCAGAGAGCACCCCAGCCTTACCAGGTTATTTGTCCTACCATACTTTGACGCAAATGGAGGGCTACAAAGCCAATATTTATCAAAGACATACACACCTCCAGGCTGATCAAACAGTATGACGCAGACAAGACACTCCAGGTGCAGTTAACTGTTGAGAAAACACCTGTTCAAATCACAGCTAGCTACAGACCCCCAACCATGACTCAGGACACCCACTCGACCTATCTGAACGCACTTGAATCCATCAAGATTCAGTCCTCTACCCTGATCCTGGGTGACTAACTACCCAACAATAGAGTGGAAGACCTATTCTAGCCCAAACGCGAACACCAAGAGATTACTTGACTTTATCAATGCCAATGCATTGGTTCAGCTGGTTGACACCTCCACGAGGGATGAAAATATACCGGAACTGGTACTAACCAACATGAGTAGCCACTGTAGCACCCCTACAGTGTCATCCTCCTTACTAATATCCGACCATAAAGGGATCCTTTTGAAGTCACCATCTCCCCTGACCCCTCCACCCCCTTGCCATGGTCAAAAAAAAAACTTTTCCAAAGCTGACTACAACCTCCTGAGAGCAGGTATAAGCAGCTTCACAGCCACTGTCCCTTCAGTTGGAACTAGCACTAATGTCCAAGCCTACAGCAAAAAAGTATATGAGCACCTACATAGCTGCATAGACTCAGCAATACCAGACAAGACCAAATCATCTTCCTCAAGGAAGAGTAAACCTGTCTGGTGGACAGCAGCAATAAACAAGCTCTATAATACAAGGAAAAAAAATGCTGACCAGGACCAAGAAGGAGAAGGGGCCAAGTTGGAAACAATCTCTCCTTTGTCTGAACAAATAAGGTCACTGGTGAAATCCTCTAAGGCTAACTTTGAGTCCAAATTGGACACATCCTCTAAGGACAATCACAAGGCCTTCTTCACATGCATCTACAGTCTCAAAAGTAACACCCAAATCTGCTCTGAACTGTTGGTCAAGAACACCACATACACAAACGTTGTAGATATAGCCAACCTGCTGGCAGACAGGTTCATTGAAAACTTCACCCCCCCCCCCCGCCGTCACCACCATCAGTAAAGGAGGACATCCCCAGCACATGTCTCCCTCCCCTTATCACCAGGGAGCAGGTCTTTAATGCCCTCTCAAAGGCAAAAAATACAGCCTTCATGGGACCCAACAAGATCCCTGGATACATCCTATATGAACTCTCAAGCACCATTAGACACCCTATTCACCCAAAGCCTGAGCACAGTCTTCATACCAGCCAAATGGAGGTGAGCCACTGGCATCCCTCTACACTAAGGTGGAGCATCCACTGACCCAGGCAATTACAGGTCCATCAACCTAACTAGCCTGATCTGCAAGGCCATGGAATGCATTATTATGGACCTTGTAAACAAGGACAATGGCAACCTCCAAACACTTGACCCCACACAGTTTGGTTTTGTCAAAGGGAGATCATGCCTGTTAAACTTGGTTGAATTCTTCAAAACAGTCAGCAAAGCCATGGACGAGGGGAAGACGGTGCACACTACCTACCTTGACCTAGCCAGAGCCTTTGACACTATTCCCCACTCAGGCATAATAGATAAACTCTTCCAGTTAGGCATCAATCTATATGTTACCAGATGGGTAGCTGACTGGCTCAGTGACAGAACTCACTCAGTTAAAATAGGGGAAGCCACCTCTAGTAGTAGACCCGTAATGGGCAGCATATCCCAAGGATCGGTCTTGGGGCTTCTACTGTTTGGGATATACTTTTCTGAGGTGCAAGCCAAAACCAGTGGTCTGTGGCTGACCAAGTTTGCAGATGACTGCAAGCTGGGTACTACCATAAATTCCCCTAGTAATGTGAACTTCCTCCAAGAAGGCCTTACCCAAACTAATGACTGGTGCCAGAAGCATGGCCTCAAACTGAATGCCAAGAAATGCATCATTATCCCCTTTGGGGAAAATGCTGCCCCCCCCCCCCACTAATTATCACATCATTAATAACGCTTTAAGCATGCAATCAGTTGTTAGGGACTTGGCCACCCAGGTTGATAAACTGATTTTTGACCACCACGTTGCCTCTGTTGTACGGAAGGCTTTCTACATGGCCCACCTCATAAGTAAGGGTATTTCATCCAGAAACAAGGAGATCATAACACCCCTGTACTCATCGAATACAATGACCCCTTCAGAATGTACCTTGCCAAGACATGTAGCAGCTGACAAGATCACAAAGGTTCCTGACCAGGAAAATCCAGGGTCTCAAACACCTATCCTATACAGATAGGCTAAAAGTCCTGTCACGCTACTCAGTCTTGTACAGACTGCTCAGAGTTGACCTGTGTCTGGCATCCAAGGCCGTCTCAGACCCAGACTTGCTGGAATTGCTGCATATCCGTAAGTCAAACTCCACTAGCACCACCTGCATGCAAGGCCTCAACCTGGCCTGTGACATTAATAGAACTTGTTAGGAGGAAAGATTTGTGTCCCAAAGACTCCCCCATCTGTGGAATAGACTCCATTTCCATGTCAAGAAGAGTACCTCACTAGCCCTCTTTAACAGGAACCTGGACGACTGGATGGGAAACAGAAAATACACCCTGGGATCTCACCTGTGTCTCTGCTGGACAAGGGA